>NW_027098818.1:0-220687 GCF_037042795.1 Molothrus aeneus
AGAGCGGCAAGACACGCAGAAGACGCAGATACGCAGCTCTCCGAAGCTAAGTGCCGGTCCCGGGCTTCTTTCGGCAGAAGCCGCTCTTAGGTGCAAACCGCGACCGGCCCAATGCTCTGTGTGCGAAGAAGCCGCTTCTTCGCCTCCGGGAGAATCGGCGAGCGGCAGCTTCCCAAAGGCGAAGATGCAAGCTGCAGCACACAGGCACAGTGTGGGCAGCCTTCAGACTTAGAGAAAACAGTACTTTACCACTCTCCTGCCTTTTCCATGGTTATTCTATTGGAAAAGAACGAGTTTTGGACAACTACCTTTCATTCTTGCCAAACTCTTTGCAGACCTCCGTGCAAGCTTTAGAACAAGATTTTGGATGTTTTCTTTCCTGGCAGAGTTTCTCCTTGCAAGATATGGTGGAAAAGCTTTTGGCTGAGTGTAGAGCGGCAAGACACGCAGAAGACGCAGATACGCAGCTCTCCGAAGCTAAGTGCCGGTCCCGGGCTTCTTTCGGCACAAACCGCTCTCAGGAGCTCCCTGCGCTCGCCACAATGCTCTGTGTGCGAAGAAGCCGCTTCTTCGCCTCCGGGAGAATCGGCGAGCGGCAGCTTCCCAAAGGCGAAGATGCAAGCTGCAGCACACAGGCACAGTGTGGGCAGCCTTCAGACTTAGAGAAAACAGTACTTTACCACTCTCCTGCCTTTTCCATGGTTATTCTATTGGAAAAGAACGAGTTTTGGACAACTACCTTTCATTCTTGCCAAACTCTTTGCAGACCTCCGTGCAAGCTTTAGAACAAGATTTTGGATGTTTTCTTTCCTGGCAGATTTTCTCCTTGCAAGATATGGTGGAAAAGCTTTTGGCTGAGTGTAGAGCGGCAAGACACGCAGAAGACGCAGATACGCAGCTCTCCGAAGCTAAGTGCCGGTCCCGGGCTTCTTTCGGCACAAACCGCTCTTAGGTGCAAACCGCGACCGGCCCAATGCTCTGTGTGCGAAGAAGCCGCTTCTTCGCCTCCGGGAGAATCGGCGAGCGGCAGCTTCCCAAAGGCGAAGATGCAAGCTGCAGCACACAGGCACAGTGTGGGCAGCCTTCAGACTTAGAGAAAACAGTACTTTACCACTCTCCTGCCTTTTCCATGGTTATTCTATTGGAAAAGAACGAGTTTTGGACAACTACCTTTCATTCTTGCCAAACTCTTTGCAGACCTCCGTGCAAGCTTTAGAACAAGATTTTGGATCTTTTCTTTCCTGGCAGAGTTTCTCCTTGCAAGATATGGTGGAAAAGCTTTTGGCTGAGTGTAGAGCGGCAAGACACGCAGAAGACGCAGATACGCAGCTCTCCGAAGCTAAGTGCCGGTCCCGGGCTTCTTTCGGCACAAACCGCTCTCAGGAGCTCCCTGCGCTCGCCACAATGCTCTGTGTGCGAAGAAGCCGCTTCTTCGCCTGCGGGAGAATCGGCGAGCGGCAGCTTCCCAAAGGCGAAGATGCAAGCTGCAGCACACAGGCACAGTGTGGGCAGCCTTCAGACTTAGAGAAAACAGTACTTTACCACTCTCCTGCCTTTTCCATGGTTATTCTATTGGAAAAGAACGAGTTTTGGACAACTACCTTTCATTCTTGCCAAACTCTTTGCAGACCTCCGTGCAAGCTTTAGAACAAGATTTTGGATGTTTTCTTTCCTGGCAGAGTTTCTCCTTGCAAGATATGCTGGAAAAGCTTTTGGCTGAGTGTAGAGCGGCAAGACACGCAGAAGACGCAGATACGCAGCTCTCCGAAGCTAAGTGCCGGTCCCGGGCTTCTTTCGGCACAAACCGCTCTCAGGAGCTCCCTGCGCTCGCCACAATGCTCTGTGTGCGAAGAAGCCGCTTCTTCGCCTCCGGGAGAATCGGCGAGCGGCAGCTTCCCAAAGGCGAAGATGCAAGCTGCAGCACACAGGCACAGTGTGGGCAGCCTTCAGACTTAGAGAAAACAGTACTTTACCACTCTCCTGCCTTTTCCATGGTTATTCTATTGGAAAAGAACGAGTTTTGGACAACTACCTTTCATTCTTGCCAAACTCTTTGCAGACCTCCGTGCAAGCTTTAGAACAAGATTTTGGATGTTTTCTTTCCTGGCAGAGTTTCTCTTTGCAAGATATGGTGGAAAAGCTTTTGGCTGAGTGTAGAGCGGCAAGACACGCAGAAGACGCAGATACGCAGCTCTCCGAGGCTAAGTGCCGGTCCCGGGCTTCTTTCGGCACAAACCGCTCTTAGGTGCAAACCGCGACCGGCCCAATGCTCTGTGTGCGAAGAAGCCGCTTCTTCGCCTCCGGGAGAATCGGCGAGCGGCAGCTTCCCAAAGGCGAAGATGCAAGCTGCAGCACACAGGCACAGTGTGGGCAGCCTTCAGACTTAGAGAAAACAGTACTTTACCACTCTCCTGCCTTTTCCATGGTTATTCTATTGGAAAAGAACGAGTTTTGGACAACTACCTTTCATTCTTGCCAAACTCTTTGCAGACCTCCGTGCAAGCTTTAGAACAAGATTTTGGATGTTTTCTTTCCTGGCAGAGTTTCTCCTTGCAAGATATGCTGGAAAAGCTTTTGGCTGAGTGTAGAGCGGCAAGACACGCAGAAGACGCAGATACGCAGCTCTCCGAAGCTAAGTGCCGGTCCCGGGCTTCTTTCGGCACAAACCGCTCTCAGGAGCTCCCTGCGCTCGCCACAATGCTCTGTGTGCGAAGAAGCCGCTTCTTCGCCTCCGGGAGAATCGGCGAGCGGCAGCTTCCCAAAGGCGAAGATGCAAGCTGCAGCACACAGGCACAGTGTGGGCAGCCTTCAGACTTCGAGAAAACAGTACTTTACCACTCTCCTGCCTTTTCCATGGTTATTCTATTGGAAAAGAACGAGTTTTGGACAACTACCTTTCATTCTTGCCAAACTCTTTGCAGACCTCCGTGCAAGCTTTAGAACAAGATTTTGGATGTTTTCTTTCCTGGCAGAGTTTCTCCTTGCAAGATATGGTGGAAAAGCTTTTGGCTGAGTGTAGAGCGGCAAGACACGCAGAAGACGCAGATACGCAGCTCTCCGAAGCTAAGTGCCGGTCCCGGGCTTCTTTCGGCACAAACCGCTCTCAGGAGCTCCCTGCGCTCGCCACAATGCTCTGTGTGCGAAGAAGCCGCTTCTTCGCCACCGGGAGAATCGGCGAGCGGCAGCTTCCCAAAGGCGAAGATGCAAGCTGCAGCACACAGGCACAGTGTGGGCAGCCTTCAGACTTAGAGAAAACAGTACTTTACCACTCTCCTGCCTTTTCCATGGTTATTCTATTGGAAAAGAACGAGTTTTGGACAACTACCTTTCATTCTTGCCAAACTCTTTGCAGACCTCCGTGCAAGCTTTAGAACAAGATTTTGGATGTTTTCTTTCCTGGCAGAGTTTCTCTTTGCAAGATATGGTGGAAAAGCTTTTGGCTGAGTGTAGAGCGGCAAGACACGCAGAAGACGCAGATACGCAGCTCTCCGAAGCTAAGTGCCGGTCCCGGGCTTCTTTCGGCAGAAGCCGCTCTTAGGTGCAAACCGCGACCGGCCCAATGCTCTGTGTGCGAAGAAGCCGCTTCTTCGCCTCCGGGAGAATCGGCGAGCGGCAGCTTCCCAAAGGCGAAGATGCAAGCTGCAGCACACAGGCACAGTGTGGGCAGCCTTCAGACTTAGAGAAAACAGTACTTTACCACTCTCCTGCCTTTTCCATGGTTATTCTATTGGAAAAGAACGAGTTTTGGACAACTACCTTTCATTCTTGCCAAACTCTTTGCAGACCTCCGTGCAAGCTTTAGAACAAGATTTTGGATGTTTTCTTTCCTGGCAGAGTTTCTCCTTGCAAGATATGCTGGAAAAGCTTTTGGCTGAGTGTAGAGCGGCAAGACACGCAGAAGACGCAGATACGCAGCTCTCCGAAGCTAAGTGCCGGTCCCGGGCTTCTTTCGGCACAAACCGCTCTTAGGTGCAAACAGCGACCGGCCCAATGCTCTGTGTGCGAAGAAGCCGCTTCTTCGCCTCCGGGAGAATCGGCGAGCGGCAGCTTCCCAAAGGCGAAGATGCAAGCTGCAGCACACAGGCACAGTGTGGGCAGACTTCAGACTTAGAGAAAACAGTACTTTACCACTCTCCTGCCTTTTCCATGGTTATTCTATTGGAAAAGAACGAGTTTTGGACAACTACCTTTCATTCTTGCCAAACTCTTTGCAGACCTCCGTGCAAGCTTTAGAACAAGATTTTGGATGTTTTCTTTCCTGGCAGAGTTTCTCCTTGCAAGATATGGTGGAAAAGCTTTTGGCTGAGTGTAGAGCGGCAAGACACGCAGAAGACGCAGATACGCAGCTCTCCGAAGCTAAGTGCCGGTCCCGGGCTTCTTTCGGCACAAACCGCTCTCAGGAGCTCCCTGCGCTCGCCACAATGCTCTGTGTGCGAAGAAGCCGCTTCTTGGCCTCCGGGAGAATCGGCGAGCGGCAGCTTCCCAAAGGCGAAGATGCAAGCTGCAGCACACAGGCACAGTGTGGGCAGCCTTCAGACTTAGAGAAAACAGTACTTTACCACTCTCCTGCCTTTTCCATGGTTATTCTATTGGAAAAGAACGAGTTTTGGACAACTACCTTTCATTCTTGCCAAACTCTTTGCAGACCTCCGTGCAAGCTTTAGAACAAGATTTTGGATGTTTTCTTTCCTGGCAGAGTTTCTCCTTGCAAGATATGGTGGAAAAGCTTTTGGCTGAGTGTAGAGCGGCAAGACACGCAGAAGACGCAGATACGCAGCTCTCCGAAGCTAAGTGCCGGTCCCGGGCTTCTTTCGGCACAAACCGCTCTTAGGTGCAAACCGCGACCGGCCCAATGCTCTGTGTGCGAAGAAGCCGCTTCTTCGCCTCCGGGAGAATCGGCGAGCGGCAGCTTCCCAAAGGCGAAGATGCAAGCTGCAGCACACAGGCACAGTGTGGGCAGCCTTCAGACTTAGAGAAAACAGTACTTTACCACTCTCCTGCCTTTTCCATGGTTATTCTATTGGAAAAGAACGAGTTTTGGACAACTACCTTTCATTCTTGCCAAACTCTTTGCAGACCTCCGTGCAAGCTTTAGAACAAGATTTTGGATGTTTTCTTTCCTGGCAGAGTTTCTCCTTGCAAGATATGCTGGAAAAGCTTTTGGCTGAGTGTAGAGCGGCAAGACACGCAGAAGACGCAGATACGCAGCTCTCCGAAGCTAAGTGCCGGTCCCGGGCTTCTTTCGGCACAAACCGCTCTCAGGAGCTCCCTGCGCTCGCCACAATGCTCTGTGTGCGAAGAAGCCGCTTCTTCGCCTCCGGGAGAATCGGCGAGCGGCAGCTTCCCAAAGGCGAAGATGCAAGCTGCAGCACACAGGCACAGTGTGGGCAGCCTTCAGACTTAGAGAAAACAGTACTTTACCACTCTCCTGCCTTTTCCATGGTTATTCTATTGGAAAAGAACGAGTTTTGGACAACTACCTTTCATTCTTGCCAAACTCTTTGCAGACCTCCGTGCAAGCTTTAGAACAAGATTTTGGATGTTTTCTTTCCTGGCAGAGTTTCTCCTTGCAAGATATGCTGGAAAAGCTTTTGGCTGAGTGTAGAGCGGCAAGACACGCAGAAGACGCAGATACGCAGCTCTCCGAAGCTAAGTGCCGGTCCCGGGCTTCTTTCGGCACAAACCGCTCTCAGGAGCTCCCTGCGCTCGCCACAATGCTCTGTGTGCGAAGAAGCCGCTTCTTCGCCTCCGGGAGAATCGGCGAGCGGCAGCTTCCCAAAGGCGAAGATGCAAGCTGCAGCACACAGGCACAGTGTGGGCAGCCTTCAGACTTAGAGAAAACAGTACTTTACCACTCTCCTGCCTTTTCCATGGTTATTCTATTGGAAAAGAACGAGTTTTGGACAACTACCTTTCATTCTTGCCAAACTCTTTGCAGACCTCCGTGCAAGCTTTAGAACAAGATTTTGGATGTTTTCTTTCCTGGCAGAGTTTCTCTTTGCAAGATATGGTGGAAAAGCTTTTGGCTGAGTGTAGAGCGGCAAGACACGCAGAAGACGCAGATACGCAGCTCTCCGAGGCTAAGTGCCGGTCCCGGGCTTCTTTCGGCACAAACCGCTCTTAGGTGCAAACCGCGACCGGCCCAATGCTCTGTGTGCGAAGAAGCCGCTTCTTCGCCTCCGGGAGAATCGGCGAGCGGCAGCTTCCCAAAGGCGAAGATGCAAGCTGCAGCACACAGGCACAGTGTGGGCAGCCTTCAGACTTAGAGAAAACAGTACTTTACCACTCTCCTGCCTTTTCCATGGTTATTCTATTGGAAAAGAACGAGTTTTGGACAACTACCTTTCATTCTTGCCAAACTCTTTGCAGACCTCCGTGCAAGCTTTAGAACAAGATTTTGGATGTTTTCTTTCCTGGCAGAGTTTCTCCTTGCAAGATATGCTGGAAAAGCTTTTGGCTGAGTGTAGAGCGGCAAGACACGCAGAAGACGCAGATACGCAGCTCTCCGAAGCTAAGTGCCGGTCCCGGGCTTCTTTCGGCACAAACCGCTCTCAGGAGCTCCCTGCGCTCGCCACAATGCTCTGTGTGCGAAGAAGCCGCTTCTTCGCCTCCGGGAGAATCGGCGAGCGGCAGCTTCCCAAAGGCGAAGATGCAAGCTGCAGCACACAGGCACAGTGTGGGCAGCCTTCAGACTTAGAGAAAACAGTACTTTACCACTCTCCTGCCTTTTCCATGGTTATTCTATTGGAAAAGAACGAGTTTTGGACAACTACCTTTCATTCTTGCCAAACTCTTTGCAGACCTCCGTGCAAGCTTTAGAACAAGATTTTGGATGTTTTCTTTCCTGGCAGAGTTTCTCCTTGCAAGATATGCTGGAAAAGCTTTTGGCTGAGTGTAGAGCGGCAAGACACGCAGAAGACGCAGATACGCAGCTCTCCGAAGCTAAGTGCCGGTCCCGGGCTTCTTTCGGCACAAACCGCTCTCAGGAGCTCCCTGCGCTCGCCACAATGCTCTGTGTGCGAAGAAGCCGCTTCTTCGCCACCGGGAGAATCGGCGAGCGGCAGCTTCCCAAAGGCGAAGATGCAAGCTGCAGCACACAGGCACAGTGTGGGCAGCCTTCAGACTTAGAGAAAACAGTACTTTACCACTCTCCTGCCTTTTCCATGGTTATTCTATTGGAAAAGAACGAGTTTTGGACAACTACCTTTCATTCTTGCCAAACTCTTTGCAGACCTCCGTGCAAGCTTTAGAACAAGATTTTGGATGTTTTCTTTCCTGGCAGAGTTTCTCTTTGCAAGATATGGTGGAAAAGCTTTTGGCTGAGTGTAGAGCGGCAAGACACGCAGAAGACGCAGATACGCAGCTCTCCGAAGCTAAGTGCCGGTCCCGGGCTTCTTTCGGCAGAAGCCGCTCTTAGGTGCAAACCGCGACCGGCCCAATGCTCTGTGTGCGAAGAAGCCGCTTCTTCGCCTCCGGGAGAATCGGCGAGCGGCAGCTTCCCAAAGGCGAAGATGCAAGCTGCAGCACACAGGCACAGTGTGGGCAGCCTTCAGACTTAGAGAAAACAGTACTTTACCACTCTCCTGCCTTTTCCATGGTTATTCTATTGGAAAAGAACGAGTTTTGGACAACTACCTTTCATTCTTGCCAAACTCTTTGCAGACCTCCGTGCAAGCTTTAGAACAAGATTTTGGATGTTTTCTTTCCTGGCAGAGTTTCTCCTTGCAAGATATGGTGGAAAAGCTTTTGGCTGAGCTTTTGGCTGAGTGTAGAGCGGCAAGACACGCAGAAGACGCAGATACGCAGCTCTCTGAAGCTAAGTGCCGGTCCCGGGCTTCTTTCGGCACAAACCGCTCTCAGGAGCTCCCTGCGCTCGCCACAATGCTCTGTGTGCAAAGAAGCCGCTTCTTCGCCTCCGGGAGAATCGGCGAGCGGCAGCTTCCCAAAGGCGAAGATGCAAGCTGCAGCACACAGGCACAGTGTGGGCAGCCTTCAGACTTAGAGAAAACAGTACTTTACCACTCTCCTGCCTTTTCCATGGTTATTCTATTGGAAAAGAACGAGTTTTGGACAACTACCTTTCATTCTTGCCAAACTCTTTGCAGACCTGCGTGCAAGCTTTAGAACAAGATTTTGGATGTTTTCTTTACTGGCAGAGTTTCTCCTTGCAAGATATGCTGGAAAAGCTTTTGGCTGAGTGTAGAGCGGCAAGACACGCAGAAGACGCAGATACGCAGCTCTCCGAAGCTAAGTGCCGGTCCCGGGCTTCTTTCGGCACAAACCGCTCTTAGGTGCAAACAGCGACCGGCCCAATGCTCTGTGTGCGAAGAAGCCGCTTCTTCGCCTCCGGGAGAATCGGCGAGCGGCAGCTTCCCAAAGGCGAAGATGCAAGCTGCAGCACACAGGCACAGTGTGGGCAGACTTCAGACTTAGAGAAAACAGTACTTTACCACTCTCCTGCCTTTTCCATGGTTATTCTATTGGAAAAGAACGAGTTTTGGACAACTACCTTTCATTCTTGCCAAACTCTTTGCAGACCTCCGTGCAAGCTTTAGAACAAGATTTTGGATGTTTTCTTTCCTGGCAGAGTTTCTCCTTGCAAGATATGGTGGAAAAGCTTTTGGCTGAGTGTAGAGCGGCAAGACACGCAGAAGACGCAGATACGCAGCTCTCCGAAGCTAAGTGCCGGTCCCGGGCTTCTTTCGGCACAAACCGCTCTCAGGAGCTCCCTGCGCTCACCACAATGCTCTGTGTGCGAAGAAGCCGCTTCTTGGCCTCCGGGAGAATCGGCGAGCGGCAGCTTCCCAAAGGCGAAGATGCAAGCTGCAGCACACAGGCACAGTGTGGGCAGCCTTCAGACTTAGAGAAAACAGTACTTTACCACTCTCCTGCCTTTTCCATGGTTATTCTATTGGAAAAGAACGAGTTTTGGACAACTACCTTTCATTCTTGCCAAACTCTTTGCAGACCTCCGTGCAAGCTTTAGAACAAGATTTTGGATGTTTTCTTTCCTGGCAGAGTTTCTCCTTGCAAGATATGGTGGAAAAGCTTTTGGCTGAGTGTAGAGCGGCAAGACACGCAGAAGACGCAGATACGCAGCTCTCCGAAGCTAAGTGCCGGTCCCGGCCTTCTTTCGGCACAAACCGCTCTTAGGTGCAAACCGCGACCGGCCCAATGCTCTGTGTGCGAAGAAGCCGCTTCTTCGCCTCCGGGAGAATCGGCGAGCGGCAGCTTCCCAAAGGCGAAGATGCAAGCTGCAGCACACAGGCACAGTGTGGGCAGCCTTCAGACTTAGAGAAACAGTACTTTACCACTCTCCTGCCTTTTCCATGGTTATTCTATTGGAAAAGAACGAGTTTTGGACAACTACCTTTCATTCTTGCCAAACTCTTTGCAGACCTCCGTGCAAGCTTTAGAACAAGATTTTGGATGTTTTCTTTCCTGGCAGAGTTTCTCTTTGCAAGATATGGTGGAAAAGCTTTTTGCTGAGTGTAGAGCGGCAAGACACGCAGAAGACGCAGATACGCAGCTCTCCGAAGCTAAGTGCCGGTCCCGGGCTTCTTTCGGCACAAACCGCTCTCAGGAGCTCCCTGCGCTCGCCACAATGCTCTGTGTGCGAAGAAGCCGCTTCTTCGCCTCCGGGAGAATCGGCGAGCGGCAGCTTCCCAAAGGCGAAGATGCAAGCTGCAGCACACAGGCACAGTGTGGGCAGCCTTCAGACTTAGAGAAAACAGTACTTTACCACTCTCCTGCCTTTTCCATGGTTATTCTATTGGAAAAGAACGAGTTTTGGACAACTACCTTTCATTCTTGCCAAACTCTTTGCAGACCTCCGTGCAAGCTTTAGAACAAGATTTTGGATGTTTTCTTTCCTGGCAGAGTTTCTCCTTGCAAGATATGCTGGAAAAGCTTTTGGCTGAGTGTAGAGCGGCAAGACACGCAGAAGACGCAGATACGCAGCTCTCCGAAGCTAAGTGCCGGTCCCGGGCTTCTTTCGGCACAAACCGCTCTTAGGTGCAAACCGCGACCGGCCCAATGCTCTGTGTGCGAAGAAGCCGCTTCTTCGCCTCCGGGAGAATCGGCGAGCGGCAGCTTCCCAAAGGCGAAGATGCAAGCTGCAGCACACAGGCACAGTGTGGGCAGCCTTCAGACTTAGAGAAAACAGTACTTTACCACTCTCCTGCCTTTTCCATGGTTATTCTATTGGAAAAGAACGAGTTTTGGACAACTACCTTTCATTCTTGCCAAACTCTTTGCAGACCTCCGTGCAAGCTTTAGAACAAGATTTTGGATGTTTTCTTTCCTGGCAGAGTTTCTCCTTGCAAGATATGCTGGAAAAGCTTTTGGCTGAGTGTAGAGCGGCAAGACACGCAGAAGACGCAGATACGCAGCTCTCCGAAGCTAAGTGCCGGTCCCGGGCTTCTTTCGGCACAAACCGCTCTCAGGAGCTCCCTGCGCTCGCCACAATGCTCTGTGTGCGAAGAAGCCGCTTCTTCGCCTCCGGGAGAATCGGCGAGCGGCAGCTTCCCAAAGGCGAAGATGCAAGCTGCAGCACACAGGCACAGTGTGGGCAGCCTTCAGACTTAGAGAAAACAGTACTTTACCACTCTCCTGCCTTTTCCATGGTTATTCTATTGGAAAAGAACGAGTTTTGGACAACTACCTTTCATTCTTGCCAAACTCTTTGCAGACCTCCGTGCAAGCTTTAGAACAAGATTTTGGATGTTTTCTTTCCTGGCAGAGTTTCTCCTTGCAAGATATGCTGGAAAAGCTTTTGGCTGAGTGTAGAGCGGCAAGACACGCAGAAGACGCAGATACGCAGCTCTCCGAAGCTAAGTGCCGGTCCCGGGCTTCTTTCGGCACAAACCGCTCTCAGGAGCTCCCTGCGCTCGCCACAATGCTCTGTGTGCGAAGAAGCCGCTTCTTCGCCTCCGGGAGAATCGGCGAGCGGCAGCTTCCCAAAGGCGAAGATGCAAGCTGCAGCACACAGGCACAGTGTGGGCAGCCTTCAGACTTAGAGAAAACAGTACTTTACCACTCTCCTGCCTTTTCCATGGTTATTCTATTGGAAAAGAACGAGTTTTGGACAACTACCTTTCATTCTTGCCAAACTCTTTGCAGACCTCCGTGCAAGCTTTAGAACAAGATTTTGGATGTTTTCTTTCCTGGCAGAGTTTCTCCTTGCAAGATATGCTGGAAAAGCTTTTGGCTGAGTGTAGAGCGGCAAGACACGCAGAAGACGCAGATACGCAGCTCTCCGAAGCTAAGTGCCGGTCCCGGGCTTCTTTCGGCACAAACCGCTCTTAGGTGCAAACCGCGACCGGCCCAATGCTCTGTGTGCGAAGAAGCCGCTTCTTCGCCTCCGGGAGAATCGGCGAGCGGCAGCTTCCCAAAGGCGAAGCTGCAAGCTGCAGCACACAGGCACAGTGTGGGCAGCCTTCAGACTTAGAGAAAACAGTACTTTACCACTCTCCTGCCTTTTCCATGGTTATTCTATTGGAAAAGAACGAGTTTTGGACAACTACCTTTCATTCTTGCCAAACTCTTTGCAGACCTCCGTGCAAGCTTTAGAACAAGATTTTGGATGTTTTCTTTCCTGGCAGAGTTTCTCCTTGCAAGATATGCTGGAAAAGCTTTTGGCTGAGTGTAGAGCGGCAAGACACGCAGAAGACGCAGATACGCAGCTCTCCGAAGCTAAGTGCCGGTCCCGGGCTTCTTTCGGCACAAACCGCTCTCAGGAGCTCCCTGCGCTCGCCACAATGCTCTGTGTGCGAAGAAGCCGCTTCTTCGCCTCCGGGAGAATCGGCGAGCGGCAGCTTCCCAAAGGCGAAGATGCAAGCTGCAGCACACAGGCACAGTGTGGGCAGCCTTCAGACTTAGAGAAAACAGTACTTTACCACTCTCCTGCCTTTTCCATGGTTATTCTATTGGAAAAGAACGAGTTTTGGACAACTACCTTTCATTCTTGCCAAACTCTTTGCAGACCTCCGTGCAAGCTTTAGAACAAGATTTTGGATGTTTTCTTTCCTGGCAGAGTTTCTCCTTGCAAGATATGCTGGAAAAGCTTTTGGCTGAGTGTAGAGCGGCAAGACACGCAGAAGACGCAGATACGCAGCTCTCCGAAGCTAAGTGCCGGTCCCGGGCTTCTTTCGGCACAAACCGCTCTCAGGAGCTCCCTGCGCTCGCCACAATGCTCTGTGTGCGAAGAAGCCGCTTCTTCGCCTCCGGGAGAATCGGCGAGCGGCAGCTTCCCAAAGGCGAAGATGCAAGCTGCAGCACACAGGCACAGTGTGGGCAGCCTTCAGACTTAGAGAAAACAGTACTTTACCACTCTCCTGCCTTTTCCATGGTTATTCTATTGGAAAAGAACGAGTTTTGGACAACTACCTTTCATTCTTGCCAAACTCTTTGCAGACCTCCGTGCAAGCTTTAGAACAAGATTTTGGATGTTTTCTTTCCTGGCAGAGTTTCTCCTTGCAAGATATGCTGGAAAAGCTTTTGGCTGAGTGTAGAGCGGCAAGACACGCAGAAGACGCAGATACGCAGCTCTCCGAAGCTAAGTGCCGGTCCCGGGCTTCTTTCGGCACAAACCGCTCTTCGGTGCAAACAGCGACCGGCCCAATGCTCTGTGTGCGAAGAAGCCGCTTCTTCGCCTCCGGGAGAATCGGCGAGCGGCAGCTTCCCAAAGGCGAAGATGCAAGCTGCAGCACACAGGCACAGTGTGGGCAGACTTCAGACTTAGTGAAAACAGTACTTTACCACTCTCCTGCCTTTTCCATGGTTATTCTATTGGAAAAGAACGAGTTTTGGACAACTACCTTTCATTCTTGCCAAACTCTTTGCAGACCTCCGTGCAAGCTTTAGAACAAGATTTTGGATGTTTTCTTTCCTGGCAGAGTTTCTCTTTGCAAGATATGGTGGAAAAGCTTTTGGCTGAGTGTAGAGCGGCAAGACACGCAGAAGACGCAGATACGCAGCTCTCCGAAGCTAAGTGCCGGTCCCGGGCTTCTTTCGGCACAAACCGCTCTCAGGAGCTCCCTGCGCTCGCCACAATGCTCTGTGTGCGAAGAAGCCGCTTCTTCGCCTCCGGGAGAATCGGCGAGCGGCAGCTTCCCAAAGGCGAAGATGCAAGCTGCAGCACACAGGCACAGTGTGGGCAGCCTTCAGACTTAGAGAAAACAGTACTTTACCACTCTCCTGCCTTTTCCATGGTTATTCTATTGGAAAAGAACGAGTTTTGGACAACTACCTTTCATTCTTGCCAAACTCTTTGCAGACCTCCGTGCAAGCTTTAGAACAAGATTTTGGATGTTTTCTTTCCTGGCAGAGTTTCTCTTTGCAAGATATGGTGGAAAAGCTTTTGGCTGAGTGTAGAGCGGCAAGACACGCAGAAGACGCAGATACGCAGCTCTCCGAAGCTAAGTGCCGGTCCCGGGCTTCTTTCGGCAGAAGCCGCTCTTAGGTGCAAACCGCGACCGGCCCAATGCTCTGTGTGCGAAGAAGCCGCTTCTTCGCCTCCGGGAGAATCGGCGAGCGGCAGCTTCCCAAAGGCGAAGATGCAAGCTGCAGCACACAGGCACAGTGTGGGCAGCCTTCAGACTTAGAGAAAACAGTACTTTACCACTCTCCTGCCTTTTCCATGGTTATTCTATTGGAAAAGAACGAGTTTTGGACAACTACCTTTCATTCTTGCCAAACTCTTTGCAGACCTCCGTGCAAGCTTTAGAACAAGATTTTGGATGTTTTCTTTCCTGGCAGAGTTTCTCCTTGCAAGATATGGTGGAAAAGCTTTTGGCTGAGTGTAGAGCGGCAAGACACGCAGAAGACGCAGATACGCAGCTCTCCGAAGCTAAGTGCCGGTCCCGGGCTTCTTTCGGCACAAACCGCTCTCAGCAGCTCCCTGCGCTCGCCACAATGCTCTGTGTGCGAAGAAGCCGCTTCTTCGCCTCCGGGAGAATCGGCGAGCGGCAGCTTCCCAAAGGCGAAGATGCAAGCTGCAGCACACAGGCACAGTGTGGGCAGCCTTCAGACTTAGAGAAAACAGTACTTTACCACTCTCCTGCCTTTTCCATGGTTATTCTATTGGAAAAGAACGAGTTTTGGACAACTACCTTTCATTCTTGCCAAACTCTTTGCAGACCTCCGTGCAAGCTTTAGAACAAGATTTTGGATGTTTTCTTTCCTGGCAGAGTTTCTCCTTGCAAGATATGGTGGAAAAGCTTTTGGCTGAGTGTAGAGCGGCAAGACACGCAGAAGACGCAGATACGCAGCTCTCCGAAGCTAAGTGCCGGTCCCGGGCTTCTTTCGGCACAAACCGCTCTCAGGAGCTCCCTGCGCTCGCCACAATGCTCTGTGTGCGAAGAAGCCGCTTCTTCGCCTCCGGGAGAATCGGCGAGCGGCAGCTTCCCAAAGGCGAAGATGCAAGCTGCAGCACACAGGCACAGTGTGGGCAGCCTTCAGACTTAGAGAAAACAGTACTTTACCACTCTCCTGCCTTTTCCATGGTTATTCTATTGGAAAAGAACGAGTTTTGGACAACTACCTTTCATTCTTGCCAAACTCTTTGCAGACCTCCGTGCAAGCTTTAGAACAAGATTTTGGATGTTTTCTTTCCTGGCAGAGTTTCTCCTTGCAAGATATGCTGGAAAAGCTTTTGGCTGAGTGTAGAGCGGCAAGACACGCAGAAGACGCAGATACGCAGCTCTCCGAAGCTAAGTGCCGGTCCCGGGCTTCTTTCGGCACAAACCGCTCTCAGGAGCTCCCTGCGCTCGCCACAATGCTCTGTGTGCGAAGAAGCCGCTTCTTCGCCTCCGGGAGAATCGGCGAGCGGCAGCTTCCCAAAGGCGAAGATGCAAGCTGCAGCACACAGGCACAGTGTGGGCAGCCTTCAGACTTAGAGAAAACAGTACTTTACCACTCTCCTGCCTTTTCCATGGTTATTCTATTGGAAAAGAACGAGTTTTGGACAACTACCTTTCATTCTTGCCAAACTCTTTGCAGACCTCCGTGCAAGCTTTAGAACAAGATTTTGGATGTTTTCTTTCCTGGCAGAGTTTCTCCTTGCAAGATATGCTGGAAAAGCTTTTGGCTGAGCTTTTGGCTGAGTGTAGAGCGGCAAGACACGCAGAAGACGCAGATACGCAGCTCTCCGAAGCTAAGTGCCGGTCCCGGGCTTCTTTCGGCACAAACCGCTCTTAGGTGCAAACCGCGACCGGCCCAATGCTCTGTGTGCGAAGAAGCCGCTTCTTCGCCTCCGGGAGAATCGGCGAGCGGCAGCTTCCCAAAGGCGAAGATGCAAGCTGCAGCACACAGGCACAGTGTGGGCAGCCTTCAGACTTAGAGAAAACAGTACTTTACCACTCTCCTGCCTTTTCCATGGTTATTCTATTGGAAAAGAACGAGTTTTGGACAACTACCTTTCATTCTTGCCAAACTCTTTGCAGACCTCCGTGCAAGCTTTAGAACAAGATTTTGGATGTTTTCTTTCCTGGCAGAGTTTCTCCTTGCAAGATATGCTGGAAAAGCTTTTGGCTGAGTGTAGAGCGGCAAGACACGCAGAAGACGCAGATACGCAGCTCTCCGAAGCTAAGTGCCGGTCCCGGGCTTCTTTCGGCACAAACCGCTCTCAGGAGCTCCCTGCGCTCGCCACAATGCTCTGTGTGCGAAGAAGCCGCTTCTTCGCCTCCGGGAGAATCGGCGAGCGGCAGCTTCCCAAAGGCGAAGATGCAAGCTGCAGCACACAGGCACAGTGTGGGCAGCCTTCAGACTTAGAGAAAACAGTACTTTACCACTCTCCTGCCTTTTCCATGGTTATTCTATTGGAAAAGAACGAGTTTTGGACAACTACCTTTCATTCTTGCCAAACTCTTTGCAGACCTCCGTGCAAGCTTTAGAACAAGATTTTGGATGTTTTCTTTCCTGGCAGAGTTTCTCCTTGCAAGATATGCTGGAAAAGCTTTTGGCTGAGTGTAGAGCGGCAAGACACGCAGAAGACGCAGATACGCAGCTCTCCGAAGCTAAGTGCCGGTCCCGGGCTTCTTTCGGCACAAACCGCTCTCAGGAGCTCCCTGCGCTCGCCACAATGCTCTGTGTGCGAAGAAGCCGCTTCTTCGCCTCCGGGAGAATCGGCGAGCGGCAGCTTCCCAAAGGCGAAGATGCAAGCTGCAGCACACAGGCACAGTGTGGGCAGCCTTCAGACTTAGAGAAAACAGTACTTTACCACTCTCCTGCCTTTTCCATGGTTATTCTATTGGAAAAGAACGAGTTTTGGACAACTACCTTTCATTCTTGCCAAACTCTTTGCAGACCTCCGTGCAAGCTTTAGAACAAGATTTTGGATGTTTTCTTTCCTGGCAGAGTTTCTCCTTGCAAGATATGCTGGAAAAGCTTTTGGCTGAGTGTAGAGCGGCAAGACACGCAGAAGACGCAGATACGCAGCTCTCCGAAGCTAAGTGCCGGTCCCGGGCTTCTTTCGGCACAAACCGCTCTTAGGTGCAAACAGCGACCGGCCCAATGCTCTGTGTGCGAAGAAGCCGCTTCTTCGCCTCCGGGAGAATCGGCGAGCGGCAGCTTCCCAAAGGCGAAGATGCAAGCTGCAGCACACAGGCACAGTGTGGGGCAGACTTCAGACTTAGTGAAAACAGTACTTTACCACTCTCCTGCCTTTTCCATGGTTATTCTATTGGAAAAGAACGAGTTTTGGACAACTACCTTTCATTCTTGCCAAACTCTTTGCAGACCTCCGTGCAAGCTTTAGAACAAGATTTTGGATGTTTTCTTTCCTGGCAGAGTTTCTCTTTGCAAGATATGGTGGAAAAGCTTTTGGCTGAGTGTAGAGCGGCAAGACACGCAGAAGACGCAGATACGCAGCTCTCCGAAGCTAAGTGCCGGTCCCGGGCTTCTTTCGGCACAAACCGCTCTCAGGAGCTCCCTGCGCTCGCCACAATGCTCTGTGTGCGAAGAAGCCGCTTCTTCGCCTCCGGGAGAATCGGCGAGCGGCAGCTTCCCAAAGGCGAAGATGCAAGCTGCAGCACACAGGCACAGTGTGGGCAGCCTTCAGACTTAGAGAAAACAGTACTTTACCACTCTCCTGCCTTTTCCATGGTTATTCTATTGGAAAAGAACGAGTTTTGGACAACTACCTTTCATTCTTGCCAAACTCTTTGCAGACCTCCGTGCAAGCTTTAGAACAAGATTTTGGATGTTTTCTTTCCTGGCAGAGTTTCTCCTTGCAAGATATGCTGGAAAAGCTTTTGGCTGAGTGTAGAGCGGCAAGACACGCAGAAGACGCAGATACGCAGCTCTCCGAAGCTAAGTGCCGGTCCCGGGCTTCTTTCGGCAGAAGCCGCTCTTAGGTGCAAACCGCGACCGGCCCAATGCTCTGTGTGCGAAGAAGCCGCTTCTTCGCCTCCGGGAGAATCGGCGAGCGGCAGCTTCCCAAAGGCGAAGATGCAAGCTGCAGCACACAGGCACAGTGTGGGCAGCCTTCAGACTTAGAGAAAACAGTACTTTACCACTCTCCTGCCTTTTCCATGGTTATTCTATTGGAAAAGAACGAGTTTTGGACAACTACCTTTCATTCTTGCCAAACTCTTTGCAGACCTGCGTGCAAGCTTTAGAACAAGATTTTGGATGTTTTCTTTCCTGGCAGAGTTTCTCCTTGCAAGATATGGTGGAAAAGCTTTTGGCTGAGTGTAGAGCGGCAAGACACGCAGAAGACGCAGATACGCAGCTCTCCGAAGCTAAGTGCCGGTCCCGGGCTTCTTTCGGCACAAACCGCTCTCAGGAGCTCCCTGCGCTCGCCACAATGCTCTGTGTGCGAAGAAGCCGCTTCTTCGCCTCCGGGAGAATCGGCGAGCGGCAGCTTCCCAAAGGCGAAGATGCAAGCTGCAGCACACAGGCACAGTGTGGGCAGCCTTCAGACTTAGAGAAAACAGTACTTTACCACTCTCCTGCCTTTTCCATGGTTATTCTATTGGAAAAGAACGAGTTTTGGACAACTACCTTTCATTCTTGCCAAACTCTTTGCAGACCTCCGTGCAAGCTTTAGAACAAGATTTTGGATGTTTTCTTTCCTGGCAGAGTTTCTCCTTGCAAGATATGCTGGAAAAGCTTTTGGCTGAGTGTAGAGCGGCAAGACACGCAGAAGACGCAGATACGCAGCTCTCCGAAGCTAAGTGCCGGTCCCGGGCTTCTTTCGGCACAAACCGCTCTCAGGAGCTCCCTGCGCTCGCCACAATGCTCTGTGTGCGAAGAAGCCGCTTCTTCGCCTCCGGGAGAATCGGCGAGCGGCAGCTTCCCAAAGGCGAAGATGCAAGCTGCAGCACACAGGCACAGTGTGGGCAGCCTTCAGACTTAGAGAAAACAGTACTTTACCACTCTCCTGCCTTTTCCATGGTTATTCTATTGGAAAAGAACGAGTTTTGGACAACTACCTTTCATTCTTGCCAAACTCTTTGCAGACCTCCGTGCAAGCTTTAGAACAAGATTTTGGATGTTTTCTTTCCTGGCAGAGTTTCTCCTTGCAAGATATGCTGGAAAAGCTTTTGGCTGAGTGTAGAGCGGCAAGACACGCAGAAGACGCAGATACGCAGCTCTCCGAAGCTAAGTGCCGGTCCCGGGCTTCTTTCGGCACAAACCGCTCTCAGGAGCTCCCTGCGCTCGCCACAATGCTCTGTGTGCGAAGAAGCCGCTTCTTCGCCTCCGGGAGAATCGGCGAGCGGCAGCTTCCCAAAGGCGAAGATGCAAGCTGCAGCACACAGGCACAGTGTGGGCAGCCTTCAGACTTAGAGAAAACAGTACTTTACCACTCTCCTGCCTTTTCCATGGTTATTCTATTGGAAAAGAACGAGTTTTGGACAACTACCTTTCATTCTTGCCAAACTCTTTGCAGACCTCCGTGCAAGCTTTAGAACAAGATTTTGGATGTTTTCTTTCCTGGCAGAGTTTCTCCTTGCAAGATATGGTGGAAAAGCTTTTTGCTGAGTGTAGAGCGGCAAGACACGCAGAAGAAGCAGATACGCAGCTCTCTGAAGCTAAGTGCCGGTCCCGGGCTTCTTTCGGCACAAACCGCTCTCAGGAGCTCCCTGCGCTCGCCACAATGCTCTGTGTGCGAAGAAGCCGCTTCTTCGCCTCCGGGAGAATCGGCGAGCGGCAGCTTCCCAAAGGCGAAGATGCAAGCTGCAGCACACAGGCACAGTGTGGGCAGCATTCAGACTTAGAGAAAACAGTACTTTACCACTCTCCTGCCTTTTCCATGGTTATTCTATTGGAAAAGAACGAGTTTTGGACAACTACCTTTCATTCTTGCCAAACTCTTTGCAGACCTCCGTGCAAGCTTTAGAACAAGATTTTGGATGTTTTCTTTCCTGGCAGAGTTTCTCTTTGCAAGATATGGTGGAAAAGCTTTTGGCTGAGTGTAGAGCGGCAAGACACGCAGAAGACGCAGATACGCAGCTCTCTGAAGCTAAGTGCCGGTCCCGGGCTTCTTTCGGCACAAACCGCTCTTAGGTGCAAACCGCGACCGGCCCAATGCTCTGTGTGCGAAGAAGCCGCTTCTTCGCCTCCGGGAGAATCGGCGAGCGGCAGCTTCCCAAAGGCGAAGATGCAAGCTGCAGCACACAGGCACAGTGTGGGCAGCCTTCAGACTTAGAGAAAACAGTACTTTACCACTCTCCTGCCTTTTCCATGGTTATTCTATTGGAAAAGAACGAGTTTTGGACAACTACCTTTCATTCTTGCCAAACTCTTTGCAGACCTCCGTGCAAGCTTTAGAACAAGATTTTGGATGTTTTCTTTCCTGGCAGAGTTTCTCCTTGCAAGATATGCTGGAAAAGCTTTTGGCTGAGTGTAGAGTGGCAAGACACGCAGAAGACGCAGATACGCAGCTCTCCGAAGCTAAGTGCCGGTCCCGGGCTTCTTTCGGCACAAACCGCTCTCAGGAGCTCCCTGCGCTCGCCACAATGCTCTGTGTGCGAAGAAGCCGCTTCTTCGCCTCCGGGAGAATCGGCGAGCGGCAGCTTCCCAAAGGCGAAGATGCAAGCTGCAGCACACAGGCACAGTGTGGGCAGCCTTCAGACTTAGAGAAAACAGTACTTTACCACTCTCCTGCCTTTTCCATGGTTATTCTATTGGAAAAGAACGAGTTTTGGACAACTACCTTTCATTCTTGCCAAACTCTTTGCAGACCTCCGTGCAAGCTTTAGAACAAGATTTTGGATGTTTTCTTTCCTGGCAGAGTTTCTCCTTGCAAGATATGGTGGAAAAGCTTTTGGCTGAGTGTAGAGCGGCAAGACACGCAGAAGACGCAGATACGCAGCTCTCCGAAGCTAAGTGCCGGTCCCGGGCTTCTTTCGGCACAAACCGCTCTTAGGTGAAAACAGCGACCGGCCCAATGCTCTGTGTGCGAAGAAGCCGCTTCTTCGCCTCCGGGAGAATCGGCGAGCGGCAGCTTCCCAAAGGCGAAGATGCAAGCTGCAGCACACAGGCACAGTGTGAGCAGACTTCAGACTTAGTGAAAACAGTACTTTACCACTCTCCTGCCTTTTCCATGGTTATTCTATTGGAAAAGAACGAGTTTTGGACAACTACCTTTCATTCTTGCCAAACTCTTTGCAGACCTCCGTGCAAGCTTTAGAACAAGATTTTGGATGTTTTCTTTCCTGGCAGAGTTTCTCCTTGCAAGATATGGTGGAAAAGCTTTTGGCTGAGTGTAGAGCGGCAAGACACGCAGAAGACGCAGATACGCAGCTCTCTGAAGCTAAGTGCCGGTCCCGGGCTTCTTTCGGCAGAAGCCGCTCTTAGGTGCAAACCGCGACCGGCCCAATGCTCTGTGTGCGAAGAAGCCGCTTCTTCGCCTCCGGGAGAATCGGCGAGCGGCAGCTTCCCAAAGGCGAAGATGCAAGCTGCAGCACACAGGCACAGTGTGGGCAGCCTTCAGACTTAGAGAAAACAGTACTTTACCACTCTCCTGCCTTTTCCATGGTTATTCTATTGGAAAAGAACGAGTTTTGGACAACTACCTTTCATTCTTGCCAAACTCTTTGCAGACCTCCGTGCAAGCTTTAGAACAAGATTTTGGATGTTTTCTTTCCTGGCAGAGTTTCTCTTTGCAAGATATGGTGGAAAAGCTTTTGGCTGAGTGTAGAGCGGCAAGACACGCAGAAGACGCAGATACGCAGCTCTCCGAAGCTAAGTGCCGGTCCCGGGCTTCTTTCGGCAGAAGCCGCTCTTAGGTGCAAACCGCGACCGGCCCAATGCTCTGTGTGCGAAGAAGCCGCTTCTTCGCCTCCGGGAGAATCGGCGAGCGGCAGCTTCCCAAAGGCGAAGATGCAAGCTGCAGCACACAGGCACAGTGTGGGCAGCCTTCAGACTTAGAGAAAACAGTACTTTACCACTCTCCTGCCTTTTCCATGGTTATTCTATTGGAAAAGAACGAGTTTTGGACAACTACCTTTCATTCTTGCCAAACTCTTTGCAGACCTCCGTGCAAGCTTTAGAACAAGATTTTGGATGTTTTCTTTCCTGGCAGATTTTCTCCTTGCAAGATATGGTGGAAAAGCTTTTGGCTGAGTGTAGAGCGGCAAGACACGCAGAAGACGCAGATACGCAGCTCTCCGAAGCTAAGTGCCGGTCCCGGGCTTCTTTCGGCACAAACCGCTCTCAGGAGCTCCCTGCGCTCGCCACAATGCTCTGTGTGCGAAGAAGCCGCTTCTTCGCCTCCGGGAGAATCGGCGAGCGGCAGCTTCCCAAAGGCGAAGATGCAAGCTGCAGCACACAGGCACAGTGTGGGCAGCCTTCAGACTTAGAGAAAACAGTACTTTACCACTCTCCTGCCTTTTCCATGGTTATTCTATTGGAAAAGAACGAGTTTTGGACAACTACCTTTCATTCTTGCCAAACTCTTTGCAGACCTCCGTGCAAGCTTTAGAACAAGATTTTGGATGTTTTCTTTCCTGGCAGAGTTTCTCCTTGCAAGATATGCTGGAAAAGCTTTTGGCTGAGTGTAGAGCGGCAAGACACGCAGAAGACGCAGATACGCAGCTCTCCGAAGCTAAGTGCCGGTCCCGGGCTTCTTTCGGCACAAACCGCTCTCAGGAGCTCCCTGCGCTCGCCACAATGCTCTGTGTGCGAAGAAGCCGCTTCTTCGCCTCCGGGAGAATCGGCGAGCGGCAGCTTCCCAAAGGCGAAGATGCAAGCTGCAGCACACAGGCACAGTGTGGGCAGCCTTCAGACTTAGAGAAAACAGTACTTTACCACTCTCCTGCCTTTTCCATGGTTATTCTATTGGAAAAGAACGAGTTTTGGACAACTACGTTTCATTCTTGCCAAACTCTTTGCAGACCTCCGTGCAAGCTTTAGAACAAGATTTTGGATGTTTTCTTTCCTGGCAGAGTTTCTCCTTGCAAGATATGCTGGAAAAGCTTTTGGCTGAGTGTAGAGCGGCAAGACACGCAGAAGACGCAGATACGCAGCTCTCCGAAGCTAAGTGCCGGTCCCGGGCTTCTTTCGGCACAAACCGCTCTTAGGTGCAAACTGCGACCGGCCCAATGCTCTGTGTGCGAAGAAGCCGCTTCTTCGCCTCCGGGAGAATCGGCGAGCGGCAGCTTCCCAAAGGCGAAGATGCAAGCTGCAGCACACAGGCACAGTGTGGGCAGCCTTCAGACTTAGAGAAAACAGTACTTTACCACTCTCCTGCCTTTTCCATGGTTATTCTATTGGAAAAGAACGAGTTTTGGACAACTACCTTTCATTCTTGCCAAACTCTTTGCAGACCTCCGTGCAAGCTTTAGAACAAGATTTTGGATGTTTTCTTTCCTGGCAGAGTTTCTCCTTGCAAGATATGCTGGAAAAGCTTTTGGCTGAGTGTAGAGCGGCAAGACACGCAGAAGACGCAGATACGCAGCTCTCCGAAGCTAAGTGCCGGTCCCGGGCTTCTTTCGGCACAAACCGCTCTCAGGAGCTCCCTGCGCTCGCCACAATGCTCTGTGTGCGAAGAAGCCGCTTCTTCGCCTCCGGGAGAATCGGCGAGCGGCAGCTTCCCAAAGGCGAAGATGCAAGCTGCAGCACACAGGCACAGTGTGGGCAGCCTTCAGACTTAGAGAAAACAGTACTTTACCACTCTCCTGCCTTTTCCATGGTTATTCTATTGGAAAAGAACGAGTTTTGGACAACTACCTTTCATTCTTGCCAAACTCTTTGCAGACCTCCGTGCAAGCTTTAGAACAAGATTTTGGATGTTTTCTTTCCTGGCAGAGTTTCTCTTTGCAAGATATGGTGGAAAAGCTTTTTGCTGAGTGTAGAGCGGCAAGACACGCAGAAGACGCAGATACGCAGCTCTCCGAAGCTAAGTGCCGGTCCCGGGCTTCTTTCGGCACAAACCGCTCTTAGGTGCAAACCGCGACCGGCCCAATGCTCTGTGTGCGAAGAAGCCGCTTCTTCGCCTCCGGGAGAATCGGCGAGCGGCAGCTTCCCAAAGGCGAAGATGCAAGCTGCAGCACACAGGCACAGTGTGGGCAGCCTTCAGACTTAGAGAAAACAGTACTTTACCACTCTCCTGCCTTTTCCATGGTTATTCTATTGGAAAAGAACGAGTTTTGGACAACTACCTTTCATTCTTGCCAAACTCTTTGCAGACCTCCGTGCAAGCTTTAGAACAAGATTTTGGATGTTTTCTTTCCTGGCAGAGTTTCTCTTTGCAAGATATGCTGGAAAAAGCTTTTGGCTGAGTGTAGAGCGGCAAGACACGCAGAAGACGCAGATACGCAGCTCTCTGAAGCTAAGTGCCGGTCCCGGGCTTCTTTCGGCAGAAGCCGCTCTTAGGTGCAAACCGCGACCGGCCCAATGCTCTGTGTGCGAAGAAGCCGCTTCTTCGCCTGCGGGAGAATCGGCGAGCGGCAGCTTCCCAAAGGCGAAGATGCAAGCTGCAGCACACAGGCACAGTGTGGGCAGCCTTCAGACTTAGAGAAAACAGTACTTTACCACTCTCCTGCCTTTTCCATGGTTATTCTATTGGAAAAGAACGAGTTTTGGACAACTACCTTTCATTCTTGCCAAACTCTTTGCAGACCTCCGTGCAAGCTTTAGAACAAGATTTTGGATGTTTTCTTTCCTGGCAGAGTTTCTCCTTGCAAGATATGCTGGAAAAGCTTTTGGCTGAGCTTTTGGCTGAGTGTAGAGCGGCAAGACACGCAGAAGACGCAGATACGCAGCTCTCTGAAGCTAAGTGCCGGTCCCGGGCTTCTTTCGGCACAAACCGCTCTCAGGAGCTCCCTGCGCTCGCCACAATGCTCTGTGTGCGAAGAAGCCGCTTCTTCGCCTCCGGGAGAATCGGCGAGCGGCAGCTTCCCAAAGGCGAAGATGCAAGCTGCAGCACACAGGCACAGTGTGGGCAGCCTTCAGACTTAGAGAAAACAGTACTTTACCACTCTCCTGCCTTTTCCATGGTTATTCTATTGGAAAAGAACGAGTTTTGGACAACTACCTTTCATTCTTGCCAAACTCTTTGCAGACCTCCGTGCAAGCTTTAGAACAAGATTTTGGATGTTTTCTTTCCTGGCAGAGTTTCTCCTTGCAAGATATGGTGGAAAAGCTTTTGGCTGAGTGTAGAGCGGCAAGACACGCAGAAGACGCAGATACGCAGCTCTCCGAAGCTAAGTGCCGGTCCCGGGCTTCTTTCGGCAGAAGCCGCTCTTAGGTGCAAACCGCGACCGGCCCAATGCTCTGTGTGCGAAGAAGCCGCTTCTTCGCCTCCGGGAGAATCGGCGAGCGGCAGCTTCCCAAAGGCGAAGATGCAAGCTGCAGCACACAGGCACAGTGTGGGCAGCCTTCAGACTTAGAGAAAACAGTACTTTACCACTCTCCTGCCTTTTCCATGGTTATTCTATTGGAAAAGAACGAGTTTTGGACAACTACCTTTCATTCTTGCCAAACTCTTTGCAGACCTCCGTGCAAGCTTTAGAACAAGATTTTGGATGTTTTCTTTCCTGGCAGAGTTTCTCCTTGCAAGATATGGTGGAAAAGCTTTTGGCTGAGTGTAGAGCGGCAAGACACGCAGAAGACGCAGATACGCAGCTCTCCGAAGCTAAGTGCCGGTCCCGGGCTTCTTTCGGCACAAAACCGCTCTCAGGAGCTCCCTGCGCTCGCCACAATGCTCTGTGTGCGAAGAAGCCGCTTCTTCGCCTGCGGGAGAATCGGCGAGCGGCAGCTTCCCAAAGGCGAAGATGCAAGCTGCAGCACACAGGCAGTGTGGGCAGCCTTCAGACTTAGAGAAAACAGTACTTTACCACTCTCCTGCCTTTTCCATGGTTATTCTATTGGAAAAGAACGAGTTTTGGACAACTACCTTTCATTCTTGCCAAACTCTTTGCAGACCTCCGTGCAAGCTTTAGAACAAGATTTTGGATGTTTTCTTTCCTGGCAGAGTTTCTCCTTGCAAGATATGCTGGAAAAGCTTTTGGCTGAGTGTAGAGCGGCAAGACACGCAGAAGACGCAGATACGCAGCTCTCCGAAGCTAAGTGCCGGTCCCGGGCTTCTTTCGGCACAAACCGCTCTTAGGTGCAAACCGCGACCGGCCCAATGCTCTGTGTGCGAAGAAGCCGCTTCTTCGCCTCCGGGAGAATCGGCGAGCGGCAGCTTCCCAAAGGCGAAGATGCAAGCTGCAGCACACAGGCACAGTGTGGGCAGCCTTCAGACTTAGAGAAAACAGTACTTTACCACTCTCCTGCCTTTTCCATGGTTATTCTATTGGAAAAGAACGAGTTTTGGACAACTACCTTTCATTCTTGCCAAACTCTTTGCAGACCTCCGTGCAAGCTTTAGAACAAGATTTTGGATGTTTTCTTTCCTGGCAGAGTTTCTCTTTGCAAGATATGGTGGAAAAGCTTTTGGCTGAGTGTAGAGCGGCAAGACACGCAGAAGACGCAGATACGCAGCTCTCCGAAGCTAAGTGCCGGTCTCGGGCTTCTTTCGGCACAAACCGCTCTCAGCAGCTCCCTGCGCTCGCCACAATGCTCTGTGTGCGAAGAAGCCGCTTCTTCGCCTCCGGGAGAATCGGCGAGCGGCAGCTTCCCAAAGGCGAAGATGCAAGCTGCAGCACACAGGCACAGTGTGGGCAGCCTTCAGACTTAGAGAAAACAGTACTTTACCACTCTCCTGCCTTTTCCATGGTTATTCTATTGGAAAAGAACGAGTTTTGGACACTACCTTTCATTCTTGCCAAACTCTTTGCAGACCTCCGTGCAAGCTTTAGAACAAGATTTTGGATGTTTTCTTTCCTGGCAGAGTTTCTCTTTGCAAGATATGCTGGAAAAGCTTTTGGCTGAGTGTAGAGCGGCAAGACACGCAGAAGACGCAGATACGCAGCTCTCTGAAGCTAAGTGCCGGTCCCGGGCTTCTTTCGGCAGAAGCCGCTCTTAGGTGCAAACCGCGACCGGCCCAATGCTCTGTGTGCGAAGAAGCCGCTTCTTCGCCTGCGGGAGAATCGGCGAGCGGCAGCTTCCCAAAGGCGAAGATGCAAGCTGCAGCACACAGGCACAGTGTGGGCAGCCTTCAGACTTAGAGAAAACAGTACTTTACCACTCTCCTGCCTTTTCCATGGTTATTCTATTGGAAAAGAACGAGTTTTGGACAACTACCTTTCATTCTTGCCAAACTCTTTGCAGACCTCCGTGCAAGCTTTAGAACAAGATTTTGGATGTTTTCTTTCCTGGCAGAGTTTCTCCTTGCAAGATATGCTGGAAAGCTTTTGGCTGAGCTTTTGGCTGAGTGTAGAGCGGCAAGACACGCAGAAGACGCAGATACGCAGCTCTCTGAAGCTAAGTGCCGGTCCCGGGCCTTCTTTCGGCACAAACCGCTCTCAGGAGCTCCCTGCGCTCGCCACAATGCTCTGTGTGCGAAGAAGCCGCTTCTTCGCCTCCGGGAGAATCGGCGAGCGGCAGCTTCCCAAAGGCGAAGATGCAAGCTGCAGCACACAGGCACAGTGTGGGCAGCCTTCAGACTTAGAGAAAACAGTACTTTACCACTCTCCTGCCTTTTCCATGGTTATTCTATTGGAAAAGAACGAGTTTTGGACAACTACCTTTCATTCTTGCCAAACTCTTTGCAGACCTCCGTGCAAGCTTTAGAACAAGATTTTGGATGTTTTCTTTCCTGGCAGAGTTTCTCCTTGCAAGATATGGTGGAAAAGCTTTTGGCTGAGTGTAGAGCGGCAAGACACGCAGAAGACGCAGATACGCAGCTCTCCGAAGCTAAGTGCCGGTCCCCGGGCTTCTTTCGGCAGAAGCCGCTCTTAGGTGCAAACCGCGACCGGCCCAATGCTCTGTGTGCGAAGAAGCCGCTTCTTCGCCTCCGGGAGAATCGGCGAGCGGCAGCTTCCCAAAGGCGAAGATGCAAGCTGCAGCACACAGGCACAGTGTGGGCAGCCTTCAGACTTAGAGAAAACAGTACTTTACCACTCTCCTGCCTTTTCCATGGTTATTCTATTGGAAAAGAACGAGTTTTGGACAACTACCTTTCATTCTTGCCAAACTCTTTGCAGACCTCCGTGCAAGCTTTAGAACAAGATTTTGGATGTTTTCTTTCCTGGCAGAGTTTCTCCTTGCAAGATATGCTGGAAAAGCTTTTGGCTGAGTGTAGAGCGGCAAGACACGCAGAAGACGCAGATACGCAGCTCTCCGAAGCTAAGTGCCGGTCCCGGGCTTCTTTCGGCACAAACCGCTCTCAGGAGCTCCCTGCGCTCGCCACAATGCTCTGTGTGCGAAGAAGCCGCTTCTTCGCCTGCGGGAGAATCGGCGAGCGGCAGCTTCCCAAAGGCGAAGATGCAAGCTGCAGCACACAGGCACAGTGTGGGCAGCCTTCAGACTTAGAGAAAACAGTACTTTACACTCTCCTGCCTTTTCCATGGTTATTCTATTGGAAAAGAACGAGTTTTGGACAACTACCTTTCATTCTTGCCAAACTCTTTGCAGACCTCCGTGCAAGCTTTAGAACAAGATTTTGGATGTTTTCTTTCCTGGCAGAGTTTCTCCTTGCAAGATATGCTGGAAAAGCTTTTGGCTGAGTGTAGAGCGGCAAGACACGCAGAAGACGCAGATACGCAGCTCTCCGAAGCTAAGTGCCGGTCCCGGGCTTCTTTCGGCACAAACCGCTCTTAGGTGCAAACCGCGACCGGCCCAATGCTCTCGCCTCCGGGAGAATCAGCGAGCGGCAGCTTCCCAAAGGCGAAGATGCAAGCTGCAGCACACAGGCACAGTGTGGGCAGCCTTCAGACTTAGAGAAAACAGTACTTTACCACTCTCCTGCCTTTTCCATGGTTATTCTATTGGAAAAGAACAAGTTTTGGACAACTACCTTTCATTCTTGCCAAACTCTTTGCAGACCTCCGTGCAAGCTTTAGAACAAGATTTTGGATGTTTTCTTTCCTGGCAGAGTTTCTCCTTGCAAGATATGCTGGAAAAGCTTTTGGCTGAGTGTAGAGCGGCAAGACACGCAGAAGACGCAGATACGCAGCTCTCCGAAGCTAAGTGCCGGTCCCGGGCTTCTTTCGGCACAAACCGCTCTTAGGTGCAAACCGCGACCGGCCCAATGCTCTGTGTGCGAAGAAGCCGCTTCTTCGCCTCCGGGAGAATCGGCGAGCGGCAGCTTCCCAAAGGCAAAGATGCAAGCTGCACCACACAGGCACAGTGTGGGCAGACTTCAGACTTAGAGAAAACAGTACTTTACCACTCTCCTGCCTTTCCCATGGTTATTCTATTGGAAAAGAACGAGTTTTGGACAACTACCTTTCATTCTTGCCAAACTCTTTGCAGACCTCCGTGCAAGCTTTAGAACAAGATTTTGGATGTTTTCTTTCCTGGCAGAGTTTCTCCTTGCAAGATATGGTGGAAAAGCTTTTGGCTGAGTGTAGAGCGGCAAGACACGCAGAAGACGCAGATACGCAGCTCTCCGAAGCTAAGTGTCGGTCCCGGGCTTCTTTCGGCACAAACCGCTCTCAGGAGCTCCCTGCGCTCGCCACAATGCTCTGTGTGCGAAGAAGCCGCTTCTTCGCCTCCGGGAGAATCGGCGAGCGGCAGCTTCCCAAAGGCGAAGATGCAAGCTGCAGCACACAGGCACAGTGTGGGCAGCCTTCAGACTTAGAGAAAACAGTACTTTACCACTCTCCTGCCTTTTCCATGGTTATTCTATTGGAAAAGAACGAGTTTTGGACAACTACCTTTCATTCTTGCCAAACTCTTTGCAGACCTCCGTGCAAGCTTTAGAACAAGATTTTGGATGTTTTCTTTCCTGGCAGAGTTTCTCCTTGCAAGATATGCTGGAAAAGCTTTTGGCTGAGTGTAGAGCGGCAAGACACGCAGAAGACGCAGATACGCAGCTCTCCGAAGCTAAGTGCCGGTCCCGGGCTTCATTCGGCACAAACCGCTCTCAGGAGCTCCCTGCGCTCGCCACAATGCTCTGTGTGCGAAGAAGCCGCTTCTTCGCCTGCGGGAGAATCGGCGAGCGACAGCTTCCCAAAGGCGAAGATGCAAGCTGCAGCACACAGGCACAGTGTGGGCAGACTTCAGACTTAGTGAAAACAGTACTTTACCACTCTCCTGCCTTTTCCATGGTTATTCTATTGGAAAAGAACGAGTTTTGGACAACTACCTTTCATTCTTGCCAAACTCTTTGCAGACCTCCGTGCAAGCTTTAGAACAAGATTTTGGATGTTTTCTTTCCTGGCAGAGTTTCTCCTTGCAAGATATGGTGGAAAAGCTTTTGGCTGAGTGTAGAGCGGCAAGACACGCAGAAGACGCAGATACGCAGCTCTCCGAAGCTAAGTGCCGGTCCCGGGCTTCTTTCGGCAGAAGCCGCTCGTAGGTGCAAACCGCGACCGGCCCAATGCTCTGTGTGCAAAGAAGCCGCTTCTTCGCCTCCGGGAGAATCGGCGAGCGGCAGCTTCCCAAAGGCGAAGATGCAAGCTGCAGCACACAGGCACAGTGTGGGCAGCCTTCAGACTTAGAGAAAACACTACTTTACCACTCTCCTGCCTTTTCCATGGTTATTCTATTGGAAAAGAACGAGTTTTGGACAACTACCTTTCATTCTTGCCAAACTCTTTGCAGACCTCCGTGCAAGCTTTAGAACAAGATTTTGGATGTTTTCTTTCCTGGCAGAGTTTCTCCTTGCAAGATATGGTGGAAAAGCTTTTGGCTGAGTGTAGAACGGCAAAACACGCAGAAGACGCAGATACGCAGCTCTCCGAAGCTAAGTGCCGGTCCCGGGCTTCTTTCGGCACAAACCGCTCTTAGGTGCAAACCGCGACCGGCCCAATGCTCTGTGTGCGAAGAAGCCGCTTCTTCGCCTCCGGGAGAATCGGCGAGCGGCAGCTTCCCAAAGGCGAAGATGCAAGCTGCAGCACGCAGGCACAGTGTGGGCAGCCTTCAGACTTAGAGAAAACAGTACTTTACCACTCTCCTGCCTTTTCCATAGTTATTCTATTGGAAAAGAACGAGTTTTGGACAACTACCTTTCATTCTTGCCAAACTCTTTGCAGACCTCCGTGCAAGCTTTAGAACAAGATTTTGGATGTTTTCTTTCCTGGCAGAGTTTCTCTTTGCAAGATATGGTGGAAAAGCTTTTGGCTGAGTGTAGAGCGGCAAGACACGCAGAAGACGCAGATACGCAGCTCTCCGAAGCTAAGTGCCGGTCCCGGGCTTCTTTCGGCAGAAGCCGCTCTTAGGTGCAAACTGCGACCGGCCCAATGCTCTGTGTGCGAAGAAGCCGCTTCTTCGCCTCCGGGAGAATCGGCGAGCGGCAGCTTCCCAAAGGCGAAGATGCAAGCTGCAGCACACAGGCACAGTGTGGGCAGCCTTCAGACTTAGAGAAAACAGTACTTTACCACTCTCCTGCCTTTTCCATGGTTATTCTATTGGAAAAGAACAAGTTTTTGACAACTACCTTTCATTCTTGCCAAACTCTTTGCAGACCTCCGTGCAAGCTTTAGAACAAGATTTTGGATGTTTTCTTTCCTGGCAGAGTTTCTCCTTGCAAGATATGCTGGAAAAGCTTTTGGCTGAGTGTAGAGCGGCAAGACACGCAGAAGACGCAGATACGCAGCTCTCCGAAGCTAAGTGCCGGTCCCGGGCTTCTTTCGGCACAAACCGCTCTTAGGTGCAAACCGCGACCGGCCCAATGCTCTGTGTGCGAAGAAGCCGCTTCTTCGCCTCCGGGAGAATCGGCGAGCGGCAGCTTCCCAAAGGCAAAGATGCAAGCTGCACCACACAGGCACAGTGTGGGCAGACTTCAGACTTAGAGAAAACAGTACTTTACCACTCTCCTGCCTTTTCCATGGTTATTCTATTGGAAAAGAACGAGTTTTGGACAACTACCTTTCATTCTTGCCAAACTCTTTGCAGACCTCCGTGCAAGCTTTAGAACAAGATTTTGGATGTTTTCTTTCCTGGCAGAGTTTCTCCTTGCAAGATATGGTGGAAAAGCTTTTGGCTGAGTGTAGAGCGGCAAGACACGCAGAAGACGCAGATACGCAGCTCTCCGAAGCTAAGTGTCGGTCCCGGGCTTCTTTCGGCACAAACCGCTCTCAGGAGCTCCCTGCGCTCGCCACAATGCTCTGTGTGCGAAGAAGCCGCTTCTTCGCCTCCGGGAGAATCGGCGAGCGGCAGCTTCCCAAAGGCGAAGATGCAAGCTGCAGCACACAGGCACAGTGTGGGCAGCCTTCAGACTTAGAGAAAACAGTACTTTACCACTCTCCTGCCTTTTCCATGGTTATTCTATTGGAAAAGAACGAGTTTTGGACAACTACCTTTCATTCTTGCCAAACTCTTTGCAGACCTCCGTGCAAGCTTTAGAACAAGATTTTGGATGTTTTCTTTCCTGGCAGAGTTTCTCCTTGCAAGATATGGTGGAAAAGCTTTTGGCTGAGTGTAGAGCGGCAAGACACGCAGAAGACGCAGATACGCAGCTCTCCGAAGCTAAGTGCCGGTCCCGGGCTTCATTCGGCACAAACCGCTCTCAGGAGCTCCCTGCGCTCGCCACAATGCTCTGTGTGCGAAGAAGCCGCTTCTTCGCCTCCAGGAGAATCGGCGAGCGGCAGCTTCCCAAAGGCGAAGATGCAAGCTGCAGCACACAGGCACAGTGTGGGCAGACTTCAGACTTAGTGAAAACAGTACTTTACCACTCTCCTGCCTTTTCCATAGTTATTCTATTGGAAAAGAACGAGTTTTGGACAACTACCTTTCATTCTTGCCAAACTCTTTGCAGACCTCCGTGCAAGCTTTAGAACAAGATTTTGGATGTTTTCTTTCCTGGCAGAGTTTCTCCTTGCAAGATATGCTGGAAAAGCTTTTGGCTGAGTGTAGAGCGGCAAGACACGCAGAAGACGCAGATACGCAGCTCTCCGAAGCTAAGTGCCGGTCCCGGGCTTCTTTCGGCACAAACCGCTCTTAGGTGCAAACCGCGACCGGCCCAATGCTCTGTGTGCGAAGAAGCCGCTTCTTCGCCTCCGGGAGAATCGGCGAGCGGCAGCTTCCCAAAGGCAAAGATGCAAGCTGCACCACACAGGCACAGTGTGGGCAGACTTCAGACTTAGAGAAAACAGTACTTTACCACTCTCCTGCCTTTTCCATGGTTATTCTATTGGAAAAGAACGAGTTTTGGACAACTACCTTTCATTCTTGCCAAACTCTTTGCAGACCTCCGTGCAAGCTTTAGAACAAGATTTTGGATGTTTTCTTTCCTGGCAGAGTTTCTCCTTGCAAGATATGGTGGAAAAGCTTTTGGCTGAGTGTAGAGCGGCAAGACACGCAGAAGACGCAGATACGCAGCTCTCCGAAGCTAAGTGCCGGTCCCGGGCTTCTTTCGGCACAAACCGCTCTCAGGAGCTCCCTGCGCTCGCCACAATGCTCTGTGTGCGAAGAAGCCGCTTCTTCGCCTCCGGGAGAATCGGCGAGCGGCAGCTTCCCAAAGGCGAAGATGCAAGCTGCAGCACACAGGCACAGTGTGGGCAGCCTTCAGACTTAGAGAAAACAGTACTTTACCACTCTCCTGCCTTTTCCATGGTTATTCTATTGGAAAAGAACGAGTTTTGGACAACTACCTTTCATTCTTGCCAAACTCTTTGCAGACCTCCGTGCAAGCTTTAGAACAAGATTTTGGATGTTTTCTTTCCTGGCAGAGTTTCTCCTTGCAAGATATGGTGGAAAAGCTTTTGGCTGAGTGTAGAGCGGCAAGACACGCAGAAGACGCAGATACGCAGCTCTCCGAAGCTAAGTGCCAGTCCCGGGCTTCTTTCGGCACAAACCGCTCTCAGGAGCTCCCTGCGCTCGCCACAATGCTCTGTGTGCGAAGAAGCCGCTTCTTCGCCTCCAGGAGAATCGGCGAGCGGCAGCTTCCCAAAGGCGAAGATGCAAGCTGCAGCACACAGGCACAGTGTGGGCAGACTTCAGACTTAGTGAAAACAGTACTTTACCACTCTCCTGCCTTTTCCATAGTTATTCTATTGGAAAAGAACGAGTTTTGGACAACTACCTTTCATTCTTGCCAAACTCTTTGCAGACCTCCGTGCAAGCTTTAGAACAAGATTTTGGATGTTTTCTTTCCTGGCAGAGTTTCTCCTTGCAAGATATGGTGGAAAAGCTTTTGGCTGAGTGTAGAGCGGCAAGACACGCAGAAGACGCAGATACGCAGCTCTCGGAAGCTAAGTGCCGGTCCCGGGCTTCTTTCGGCACAAACCGCTCTTAGGTGCAAACCGCGACCGGCCCAATGCTCTGTGTGCAAAGAAGCCGCTTCTTCGCCTCCGGGAGAATCGGCGAGCGGCAGCTTCCCAAAGGCGAAGATGCAAGCTGCAGCACACAGGCACAGTGTGGGCAGCCTTCAGACTTAGAGAAAACAGTACTTTACCACTCTCCTGCCTTTTCCATGGTTATTCTATTGGAAAAGAACGAGTTTTGGACAACTACCTTTCATTCTTGACAAACTCTTTGCAGACCTCCGTGCAAGCTTTAGAACAAGATTTTGGATGTTTTCTTTCCTGGCAGAGTTTCTCCTTGCAAGATATGGTGGAAAAGCTTTTTGCTGAGTGTAGAGCGGCAAGACACGCAGAAGACGCAGATACGCAGCTCTCCGAAGCTAAGTGCCGGTCCCAGGCTTCTTTCGGCACAAACCGCTCTCAGGAGCTCCCTGCGCTCGCCACAATGCTCTGTGTGCGAAGAAGCCGCTTCTTCGCCTCCGGGAGAATCGGCGAGCGGCAGCTTCCCAAAGGCGAAGATGCAAGCTGCAGCACACAGGCACAGTGTGGGCAGCCTTCAAACTTAGAGAAAACAGTACTTTACCACTCTCCTGCCTTTTCCATGGTTATTCTATTGGAAAAGAACGAGTTTTGGACAACTACCTTTCATTCTTGCCAAACTCTTTGCAGACCTCCGTGCAAGCTTTAGAACAAGATTTTGGATGTTTTCTTTCCTGGCAGAGTTTCTCCTTGCAAGATATGGTGGAAAAGCTTTTTGCTGAGTGTAGAGCGGCAAGACACGCAGAAGACGCAGATACGCAGCTCTCCGAAGCTAAGTGCCGGTCCCGGGCTTCTTTCGGCAGAAGCCGCTCTTAGGTGCAAACCGCGACCGGCCCAATGCTCTGTGTGCAAAGAAGCCGCTTCTTCGCCTCCGGGAGAATCGGCGAGCGGCAGCTTCCCAAAGGCGAAGATGCAAGCTGCAGCACACAGGCACAGTGTGGGCAGCCTTCAGACTTAGAGAAAACAGTACTTTACCACTCTCCTGCCTTTTCCATGGTTATTCTATTGGAAAAGAACGAGTTTTGGACAACTACCTTTCATTCTTGCCAAACTCTTTGCAGACCTCCGTGCAAGCTTTAGAACAAGATTTTGGATGTTTTCTTTCCTGGCAGAGTTTCTCCTTGCAAGATATGCTGGAAAAGCTTTTGGCTGAGTGTAGAACGGCAAAACACGCAGAAGACGCAGATACGCAGCTCTCCGAAGCTAAGTGCCGGTCCCGGGCTTCTTTCGGCACAAACCGCTCTTAGGTGCAAACCGCGACCGGCCCAATGCTCTGTGTGCGAAGAAGCCGCTTCTTCGCCTCCGGGAGAATCGGCGAGCGGCAGCTTCCCAAAGGCGAAGATGCAAGCTGCAGCACGCAGGCACAGTGTGGGCAGCCTTCAGACTTAGAGAAAACAGTACTTTACCACTCTCCTGCCTTTTCCATAGTTATTCTATTGGAAAAGAACGAGTTTTGGACAACTACCTTTCATTCTTGCCAAACTCTTTGCAGACCTCCGTGCAAGCTTTAGAACAAGATTTTGGATGTTTTCTTTCCTGGCAGAGTTTCTCCTTGCAAGATATGCTGGAAAAGCTTTTTGCTGAGTGTAGAGCGGCAAGACACGCAGAAGACGCAGATACGCAGCTCTCCGAAGCTAAGTGCCGGTCCCGGGCTTCTTTCGGCACAAACCGTTCTCAGGAGCTCCCTGCGCTCGCCACAATGCTCTGTGTGCGAAGAAGCCGCTTCTTCGCCTCCGGGAGAATCGGCGAGCGGCAGCTTCCCAAAGGCGAAGATGCAAGCTGCAGCACACAGGCACAGTGTGGGCAGCCTTCAGACTTAGAGAAAACAGTACTTTACCACTCTCCTGCCTTTTCCATGGTTATTCTATTGGAAAAGAACGAGTTTTGGACAACTACCTTTCATTCTTGCCAAACTCTTTGCAGACCTCCGTGCAAGCTTTAGAACAAGATTTTGGATGTTTTCTTTTCTGGCAGAGTTTCTCCTTGCAAGATATGGTGGAAAAGCTTTTTGCTGAGTGTAGAGCGGCAAGACACGCAGAAGACGCAGATACGCAGCTCTCCGAAGCTAAGTGCCGGTCCCGGGCTTCTTTCGGCACAAACCGCTCTCAGGAGCTCCCTGCGCTCGCCACAATGCTCTGTGTGCGAAGAAGCCGCTTCTTCGCCTGCGGGAGAATCGGCGAGCGGCAGCTTCCCAAAGGCGAAGATGCAAGCTGCAGCACACAGGCACAGTGTGGGCAGCCTTCAGACTTAGAGAAAACAGTACTTTACCACTCTCCTGCCTTTTCCATGGTTATTCTATTGGAAAAGAACGAGTTTTGGACAACTACCTTTCATTCTTGCCAAACTCTTTGCAGACCTCCGTGCAAGCTTTAGAACAAGATTTTGGATGTTTTCTTTCCTGGCAGAGTTTCTCCTTGCAAGATATGCTGGAAAAGCTTTTGGCTGAGTGTAGAGCGGCAAGACACGCAGAAGACGCAGATACGCAGCTCTCCGAAGCTAAGTGCCGGTCCCGGGCTTCTTTCGGCAGAAGCCGCTCTTAGGTGCAAACTGCGACCGGCCCAATGCTCTGTGGGCGAAGAAGCCGCTTCTTCGCCTCCGGGAGAATCGGCGAGCGGCAGCTTCCCAAAGGCGAAGATGCAAGCTGCAGCACACAGGCACAGTGTGGGCAGCCTTCAGACTTAGAGAAAACAGTACTTTACCACTCTCCTGCCTTTTCCATGGTTATTCTATTGGAAAAGAACAAGTTTTGGACAACTACCTTTCATTCTTGCCAAACTCTTTGCAGACCTCCGTGCAAGCTTTAGAACAAGATTTTGGATGTTTTCTTTCCTGGCAGAGTTTCTCCTTGCAAGATATGGTGGAAAAGCTTTTGGCTGAGTGTAGAGCGGCAAGACACGCAGAAGACGCAGATACGCAGCTCTCCGAAGCTAAGTGTCGGTCCCGGGCTTCTTTCGGCACAAACCGCTCTCAGGAGCTCCCTGCGCTCGCCACAATGCTCTGTGTGCGAAGAAGCCGCTTCTTCGCCTCCGGGAGAATCGGCGAGCGGCAGCTTCCCAAAGGCGAAGATGCAAGCTGCAGCACACAGGCACAGTGTGGGCAGCCTTCAGACTTAGAGAAAACAGTACTTTACCACTCTCCTGCCTTTTCCATGGTTATTCTATTGGAAAAGAACGAGTTTTGGACAACTACCTTTCATTCTTGCCAAACTCTTTGCAGACCTCCGTGCAAGCTTTAGAACAAGATTTTGGATGTTTTCTTTCCTGGCAGAGTTTCTCCTTGCAAGATATGGTGGAAAAGCTTTTGGCTGAGTGTAGAGCGGCAAGACACGCAGAAGACGCAGATACGCAGCTCTCCGAAGCTAAGTGCCGGTCCCGGGCTTCATTCGGCACAAACCGCTCTCAGGAGCTCCCTGCGCTCGCCACAATGCTCTGTGTGCGAAGAAGCCGCTTCTTCGCCTCCGGGAGAATCGGCGAGCGGCAGCTTCCCAAAGGCGAAGATGCAAGCTGCAGCACACAGGCACAGTGTGGGCAGACTTCAGACTTAGTGAAAACAGTACTTTACCACTCTCCTGCCTTTTCCATAGTTATTCTATTGGAAAAGAACGAGTTTTGGACAACTACCTTTCATTCTTGCCAAACTCTTTGCAGACCTCCGTGCAAGCTTTAGAACAAGATTTTGGATGTTTTCTTTCCTGGCAGAGTTTCTCCTTGCAAGATATGGTGGAAAAGCTTTTGGCTGAGTGTAGAGCGGCAAGACACGCAGAAGACGCAGATACGCAGCTCTCCGAAGCTAAGTGCCGGTCCCGGGCTTCTTTCGGCACAAACCGCTCTTAGGTGCAAACCGCGACCGGCCCAATGCTCTGTGTGCGAAGAAGCCGCTTCTTCGCCTCCGGGAGAATCGGCGAGCGGCAGCTTCCCAAAGGCGAAGATGCAAGCTGCAGCACACAGGCACAGTGTGGGCAGCCTTCAGACTTAGAGAAAACAGTACTTTACCACTCTCCTGCCTTTTCCATGGTTATTCTATTGGAAAAGAACGAGTTTTGGACAACTACCTTTCATTCTTGCCAAACTCTTTGCAGACCTCCGTGCAAGCTTTAGAACAAGATTTTGGATGTTTTCTTTCCTGGCAGAGTTTCTCCTTGCAAGATATGCTGGAAAAGCTTTTGGCTGAGTGTAGAGCGGCAAGACACGCAGAAGACGCAGATACGCAGCTCTCCGAAGCTAAGTGCCGGTCCCGGGCTTCTTTCGGCACAAACCGCTCTTAGGTGCAAACCGCGACCGGCCCAATGCTCTGTGTGCGAAGAAGCCGCTTCTTCGCCTCCGGGAGAATCGGCGAGCGGCAGCTTCCCAAAGGCGAAGATGCAAGCTGCAGCACACAGGCACAGTGTGGGCAGCCTTCAGACTTAGAGAAAACAGTACTTTACCACTCTCCTGCCTTTTCCATGGTTATTCTATTGGAAAAGAACGAGTTTTGGACAACTACCTTTCATTCTTGCCAAACTCTTTGCAGACCTCCGTGCAAGCTTTAGAACAAGATTTTGGATGTTTTCTTTCCTGGCAGAGTTTCTCCTTGCAAGATATGGTGGAAAAGCTTTTGGCTGAGTGTAGAGCGGCAAGACACGCAGAAGACGCAGATACGCAGCTCTCCGAAGCTAAGTGTCGGTCCCGGGCTTCTTTCGGCACAAACCGCTCTCAGGAGCTCCCTGCGCTCGCCACAATGCTCTGTGTGCGAAGAAGCCGCTTCTTCGCCTCCGGGAGAATCGGCGAGCGGCAGCTTCCCAAAGGCGAAGATGCAAGCTGCAGCACACAGGCACAGTGTGGGCAGCCTTCAGACTTAGAGAAAACAGTACTTTACCACTCTCCTGCCTTTTCCATGGTTATTCTATTGGAAAAGAACGAGTTTTGGACAACTACCTTTCATTCTTGCCAAACTCTTTGCAGACCTCCGTGCAAGCTTTAGAACAAGATTTTGGATGTTTTCTTTCCTGGCAGAGTTTCTCCTTGCAAGATATGGTGGAAAAGCTTTTGGCTGAGTGTAGAGCGGCAAGACACGCAGAAGACGCAGATACGCAGCTCTCCGAAGCTAAGTGCCGGTCCCGGGCTTCATTCGGCACAAACCGCTCTCAGGAGCTCCCTGCGCTCGCCACAATGCTCTGTGTGCGAAGAAGCCGCTTCTTCGCCTCCAGGAGAATCGGCGAGCGGCAGCTTCCCAAAGGCGAAGATGCAAGCTGCAGCACACAGGCACAGTGTGGGCAGACTTCAGACTTAGTGAAAACAGTACTTTACCACTCTCCTGCCTTTTCCATAGTTATTCTATTGGAAAAGAACGAGTTTTGGACAACTACCTTTCATTCTTGCCAAACTCTTTGCAGACCTCCGTGCAAGCTTTAGAACAAGATTTTGGATGTTTTCTTTCCTGGCAGAGTTTCTCCTTGCAAGATATGCTGGAAAAGCTTTTGGCTGAGTGTAGAGCGGCAAGACACGCAGAAGACGCAGATACGCAGCTCTCCGAAGCTAAGTGCCGGTCCCGGGCTTCTTTCGGCACAAACCGCTCTTAGGTGCAAACCGCGACCGGCCCAATGCTCTGTGTGCGAAGAAGCCGCTTCTTCGCCTCCGGGAGAATCGGCGAGCGGCAGCTTCCCAAAGGCAAAGATGCAAGCTGCACCACACAGGCACAGTGTGGGCAGACTTCAGACTTAGAGAAAACAGTACTTTACCACTCTCCTGCCTTTTCCATGGTTATTCTATTGGAAAAGAACGAGTTTTGGACAACTACCTTTCATTCTTGCCAAACTCTTTGCAGACCTCCGTGCAAGCTTTAGAACAAGATTTTGGATGTTTTCTTTCCTGGCAGAGTTTCTCCTTGCAAGATATGGTGGAAAAGCTTTTGGCTGAGTGTAGAGCGGCAAGACACGCAGAAGACGCAGATACGCAGCTCTCCGAAGCTAAGTGCCGGTCCCGGGCTTCTTTCGGCACAAACCGCTCTCAGGAGCTCCCTGCGCTCGCCACAATGCTCTGTGTGCGAAGAAGCCGCTTCTTCGCCTCCGGGAGAATCGGCGAGCGGCAGCTTCCCAAAGGCGAAGATGCAAGCTGCAGCACACAGGCACAGTGTGGGCAGCCTTCAGACTTAGAGAAAACAGTACTTTACCACTCTCCTGCCTTTTCCATGGTTATTCTATTGGAAAAGAACGAGTTTTGGACAACTACCTTTCATTCTTGCCAAACTCTTTGCAGACCTCCGTGCAAGCTTTAGAACAAGATTTTGGATGTTTTCTTTCCTGGCAGAGTTTCTCCTTGCAAGATATGGTGGAAAAGCTTTTGGCTGAGTGTAGAGCGGCAAGACACGCAGAAGACGCAGATACGCAGCTCTCCGAAGCTAAGTGCCAGTCCCGGGCTTCTTTCGGCACAAACCGCTCTCAGGAGCTCCCTGCGCTCGCCACAATGCTCTGTGTGCGAAGAAGCCGCTTCTTCGCCTCCAGGAGAATCGGCGAGCGGCAGCTTCCCAAAGGCGAAGATGCAAGCTGCAGCACACAGGCACAGTGTGGGCAGACTTCAGACTTAGTGAAAACAGTACTTTACCACTCTCCTGCCTTTTCCATAGTTATTCTATTGGAAAAGAACGAGTTTTGGACAACTACCTTTCATTCTTGCCAAACTCTTTGCAGACCTCCGTGCAAGCTTTAGAACAAGATTTTGGATGTTTTCTTTCCTGGCAGAGTTTCTCCTTGCAAGATATGGTGGAAAAGCTTTTGGCTGAGTGTAGAGCGGCAAGACACGCAGAAGACGCAGATACGCAGCTCTCGGAAGCTAAGTGCCGGTCCCGGGCTTCTTTCGGCACAAACCGCTCTTAGGTGCAAACCGCGACCGGCCCAATGCTCTGTGTGCAAAGAAGCCGCTTCTTCGCCTCCGGGAGAATCGGCGAGCGGCAGCTTCCCAAAGGCGAAGATGCAAGCTGCAGCACACAGGCACAGTGTGGGCAGCCTTCAGACTTAGAGAAAACAGTACTTTACCACTCTCCTGCCTTTTCCATGGTTATTCTATTGGAAAAGAACGAGTTTTGGACAACTACCTTTCATTCTTGACAAACTCTTTGCAGACCTCCGTGCAAGCTTTAGAACAAGATTTTGGATGTTTTCTTTCCTGGCAGAGTTTCTCCTTGCAAGATATGGTGGAAAAGCTTTTTGCTGAGTGTAGAGCGGCAAGACACGCAGAAGACGCAGATACGCAGCTCTCCGAAGCTAAGTGCCGGTCCCAGGCTTCTTTCGGCACAAACCGCTCTCAGGAGCTCCCTGCGCTCGCCACAATGCTCTGTGTGCGAAGAAGCCGCTTCTTCGCCTCCGGGAGAATCGGCGAGCGGCAGCTTCCCAAAGGCGAAGATGCAAGCTGCAGCACACAGGCACAGTGTGGGCAGCCTTCAAACTTAGAGAAAACAGTACTTTACCACTCTCCTGCCTTTTCCATGGTTATTCTATTGGAAAAGAACGAGTTTTGGACAACTACCTTTCATTCTTGCCAAACTCTTTGCAGACCTCCGTGCAAGCTTTAGAACAAGATTTTGGATGTTTTCTTTCCTGGCAGAGTTTCTCCTTGCAAGATATGGTGGAAAAGCTTTTTGCTGAGTGTAGAGCGGCAAGACACGCAGAAGACGCAGATACGCAGCTCTCCGAAGCTAAGTGCCGGTCCCGGGCTTCTTTCGGCAGAAGCCGCTCTTAGGTGCAAACCGCGACCGGCCCAATGCTCTGTGTGCAAAGAAGCCGCTTCTTCGCCTCCGGGAGAATCGGCGAGCGGCAGCTTCCCAAAGGCGAAGATGCAAGCTGCAGCACACAGGCACAGTGTGGGCAGCCTTCAGACTTAGAGAAAACAGTACTTTACCACTCTCCTGCCTTTTCCATGGTTATTCTATTGGAAAAGAACGAGTTTTGGACAACTACCTTTCATTCTTGCCAAACTCTTTGCAGACCTCCGTGCAAGCTTTAGAACAAGATTTTGGATGTTTTCTTTCCTGGCAGAGTTTCTCCTTGCAAGATATGCTGGAAAAGCTTTTGGCTGAGTGTAGAACGGCAAAACACGCAGAAGACGCAGATACGCAGCTCTCCGAAGCTAAGTGCCGGTCCCGGGCTTCTTTCGGCACAAACCGCTCTTAGGTGCAAACCGCGACCGGCCCAATGCTCTGTGTGCGAAGAAGCCGCTTCTTCGCCTCCGGGAGAATCGGCGAGCGGCAGCTTCCCAAAGGCGAAGATGCAAGCTGCAGCACGCAGGCACAGTGTGGGCAGCCTTCAGACTTAGAGAAAACAGTACTTTACCACTCTCCTGCCTTTTCCATAGTTATTCTATTGGAAAAGAACGAGTTTTGGACAACTACCTTTCATTCTTGCCAAACTCTTTGCAGACCTCCGTGCAAGCTTTAGAACAAGATTTTGGATGTTTTCTTTCCTGGCAGAGTTTCTCTTTGCAAGATATGGTGGAAAAGCTTTTGGCTGAGTGTAGAGCGGCAAGACACGCAGAAGACGCAGATACGCAGCTCTCCGAAGCTAAGTGCCGGTCCCGGGCTTCTTTCGGCACAAACCGCTCTCAGGAGCTCCCTGCGCTCGCCACAATGCTCTGTGTGCGAAGAAGCCGCTTCTTTGCCTCCGGGAGAATCGGCGAGCGGCAGCTTCCCAAAGGCGAAGATGCAAGCTGCAGCACACAGGCACAGTGTGGGCAGCCTTCAGACTTAGAGAAAACACTACTTTACCACTCTCCTGCCTTTTCCATGGTTATTCTATTGGAAAAGAACGAGTTTTGGACAACTACCTTTCATTCTTGCCAAACTCTTTGCAGACCTCCGTGCAAGCTTTAGAACAAGATTTTGGATGTTTTCTTTTCTGGCAGAGTTTCTCCTTGCAAGATATGCTGGAAAAGCTTTTTGCTGAGTGTAGAGCGGCAAGACACGCAGAAGACGCAGATACGCAGCTCTCCGAAGCTAAGTGCCGGTCCCGGGCTTCTTTCGGCACAAACCGTTCTCAGGAGCTCCCTGCGCTCGCCACAATGCTCTGTGTGCGAAGAAGCCGCTTCTTCGCCTCCGGGAGAATCGGCGAGCGGCAGCTTCCCAAAGGCGAAGATGCAAGCTGCAGCACACAGGCACAGTGTGGGCAGCCTTCAGACTTAGAGAAAACAGTACTTTACCACTCTCCTGCCTTTTCCATGGTTATTCTATTGGAAAAGAACGAGTTTTGGACAACTACCTTTCATTCTTGCCAAACTCTTTGCAGACCTCCGTGCAAGCTTTAGAACAAGATTTTGGATGTTTTCTTTTCTGGCAGAGTTTCTCCTTGCAAGATATGGTGGAAAAGCTTTTTGCTGAGTGTAGAGCGGCAAGACACGCAGAAGACGCAGATACGCAGCTCTCCGAAGCTAAGTGCCGGTCCCGGGCTTCTTTCGGCACAAACCGCTCTCAGGAGCTCCCTGCGCTCGCCACAATGCTCTGTGTGCGAAGAAGCCGCTTCTTCGCCTGCGGGAGAATCGGCGAGCGGCAGCTTCCCAAAGGCGAAGATGCAAGCTGCAGCACACAGGCACAGTGTGGGCAGCCTTCAGACTTAGAGAAAACAGTACTTTACCACTCTCCTGCCTTTTCCATGGTTATTCTATTGGAAAAGAACGAGTTTTGGACAACTACCTTTCATTCTTGCCAAACTCTTTGCAGACCTCCGTGCAAGCTTTAGAACAAGATTTTGGATGTTTTCTTTCCTGGCAGAGTTTCTCCTTGCAAGATATGCTGGAAAAGCTTTTGGCTGAGTGTAGAGCGGCAAGACACACAGAAGACGCAGATACGCAGCTCTCCGAAGCTAAGTGCCGGTCCCGGGCTTCTTTCGGCAGAAGCCGCTCTTAGGTGCAAACTGCGACCGGCCCAATGCTCTGTGGGCGAAGAAGCCGCTTCTTCGCCTCCGGGAGAATCGGCGAGCGGCAGCTTCCCAAAGGCGAAGATGCAAGCTGCAGCACACAGGCACAGTGTGGGCAGCCTTCAGACTTAGAGAAAACAGTACTTTACCACTCTCCTGCCTTTTCCATGGTTATTCTATTGGAAAAGAACAAGTTTTGGACAACTACCTTTCATTCTTGCCAAACTCTTTGCAGACCTCCGTGCAAGCTTTAGAACAAGATTTTGGATGTTTTCTTTCCTGGCAGAGTTTCTCCTTGCAAGATATGGTGGAAAAGCTTTTGGCTGAGTGTAGAGCGGCAAGACACGCAGAAGACGCAGATACGCAGCTCTCCGAAGCTAAGTGTCGGTCCCGGGCTTCTTTCGGCACAAACCGCTCTCAGGAGCTCCCTGCGCTCGCCACAATGCTCTGTGTGCGAAGAAGCCGCTTCTTCGCCTCCGGGAGAATCGGCGAGCGGCAGCTTCCCAAAGGCGAAGATGCAAGCTGCAGCACACAGGCACAGTGTGGGCAGCCTTCAGACTTAGAGAAAACAGTACTTTACCACTCTCCTGCCTTTTCCATGGTTATTCTATTGGAAAAGAACGAGTTTTGGACAACTACCTTTCATTCTTGCCAAACTCTTTGCAGACCTCCGTGCAAGCTTTAGAACAAGATTTTGGATGTTTTCTTTCCTGGCAGAGTTTCTCCTTGCAAGATATGGTGGAAAAGCTTTTGGCTGAGTGTAGAGCGGCAAGACACGCAGAAGACGCAGATACGCAGCTCTCCGAAGCTAAGTGCCGGTCCCGGGCTTCATTCGGCACAAACCGCTCTCAGGAGCTCCCTGCGCTCGCCACAATGCTCTGTGTGCGAAGAAGCCGCTTCTTCGCCTCCGGGAGAATCGGCGAGCGGCAGCTTCCCAAAGGCGAAGATGCAAGCTGCAGCACACAGGCACAGTGTGGGCAGACTTCAGACTTAGTGAAAACAGTACTTTACCACTCTCCTGCCTTTTCCATAGTTATTCTATTGGAAAAGAACGAGTTTTGGACAACTACCTTTCATTCTTGCCAAACTCTTTGCAGACCTCCGTGCAAGCTTTAGAACAAGATTTTGGATGTTTTCTTTCCTGGCAGAGTTTCTCCTTGCAAGATATGGTGGAAAAGCTTTTGGCTGAGTGTAGAGCGGCAAGACACGCAGAAGACGCAGATACGCAGCTCTCCGAAGCTAAGTGCCGGTCCCGGGCTTCTTTCGGCACAAACCGCTCTTAGGTGCAAACCGCGACCGGCCCAATGCTCTGTGTGCGAAGAAGCCGCTTCTTCGCCTCCGGGAGAATCGGCGAGCGGCAGCTTCCCAAAGGCGAAGATGCAAGCTGCAGCACACAGGCACAGTGTGGGCAGCCTTCAGACTTAGAGAAAACAGTACTTTACCACTCTCCTGCCTTTTCCATGGTTATTCTATTGGAAAAGAACGAGTTTTGGACAACTACCTTTCATTCTTGCCAAACTCTTTGCAGACCTCCGTGCAAGCTTTAGAACAAGATTTTGGATGTTTTCTTTCCTGGCAGAGTTTCTCCTTGCAAGATATGCTGGAAAAGCTTTTGGCTGAGTGTAGAGCGGCAAGACACGCAGAAGACGCAGATACGCAGCTCTCCGAAGCTAAGTGCCGGTCCCAGGCTTCTTTCGGCACAAACCGCTCTCAGGAGCTCCCTGCGCTCGCCACAATGCTCTGTGTGCGAAGAAGCCGCTTCTTCGCCTCCGGGAGAATCGGCGAGCGGCAGCTTCCCAAAGGCGAAGATGCAAGCTGCAGCACACAGGCACAGTGTGGGCAGCCTTCAAACTTAGAGAAAACAGTACTTTAACACTCTCCTGCCTTTTCCATGGTTATTCTATTGGAAAAGAACGAGTTTTGGACAACTACCTTTCATTCTTGCCAAACTCTTTGCAGACCTCCGTGCAAGCTTTAGAACAAGATTTTGGATGTTTTCTTTCCTGGCAGAGTTTCTCCTTGCAAGATATGGTGGAAAAGCTTTTTGCTGAGTGTAGAGCGGCAAGACACGCAGAAGACGCAGATACACAGCTCTCCGAAGCTAAGTGCCGGTCCCGGGCTTCTTTCGGCAGAAGCCGCTCTTAGGTGCAAACCGCGACCGGCCCAATGCTCTGTGTGCAAAGAAGCCGCTTCTTCGCCTCCGGGAGAATCGGCGAGCGGCAGCTTCCCAAAGGCGAAGATGCAAGCTGCAGCACACAGGCACAGTGTGGGCAGCCTTCAGACTTAGAGAAAACAGTACTTTACCACTCTCCTGCCTTTTCCATGGTTATTCTATTGGAAAAGAACGAGTTTTGGACAACTACCTTTCATTCTTGCCAAACTCTTTGCAGACCTCCGTGCAAGCTTTAGAACAAGATTTTGGATGTTTTCTTTCCTGGCAGAGTTTCTCCTTGCAAGATATGCTGGAAAAGCTTTTGGCTGAGTGTAGAACGGCAAAACACGCAGAAGACGCAGATACGCAGCTCTCCGAAGCTAAGTGCCGGTCCCGGGCTTCTTTCGGCACAAACCGCTCTTAGGTGCAAACCGCGACCGGCCCAATGCTCTGTGTGCGAAGAAGCCGCTTCTTCGCCTCCGGGAGAATCGGCGAGCGGCAGCTTCCCAAAGGCGAAGATGCAAGCTGCAGCACACAGGCACAGTGTGGGCAGACTTCAGACTTAGTGAAAACAGTACTTTACCACTCTCCTGCCTTTTCCATAGTTATTCTATTGGAAAAGAACGAGTTTTGGACAACTACCTTTCATTCTTGCCAAACTCTTTGCAGACCTCCGTGCAAGCTTTAGAACAAGATTTTGGATGTTTTCTTTCCTGGCAGAGTTTCTCCTTGCAAGATATGCTGGAAAAGCTTTTGGCTGAGTGTAGAGCGGCAAGACACGCAGAAGACGCAGATACGCAGCTCTCCGAAGCTAAGTGCCGGTCCCGGGCTTCTTTCGGCACAAACCGCTCTTAGGTGCAAACCGCGACCGGCCCAATGCTCTGTGTGCGAAGAAGCCGCTTCTTCGCCTCCGGGAGAATCGGCGAGCGGCAGCTTCCCAAAGGCGAAGATGCAAGCTGCAGCACACAGGCACAGTGTGGGCAGCCTTCAGACTTAGAGAAAACAGTACTTTACCACTCTCCTGCCTTTTCCATGGTTATTCTATTGGAAAAGAACGAGTTTTGGACAACTACCTTTCATTCTTGCCAAACTCTTTGCAGACCTCCGTGCAAGCTTTAGAACAAGATTTTGGATGTTTTCTTTCCTGGCAGAGTTTCTCCTTGCAAGATATGCTGGAAAAGCTTTTGGCTGAGTGTAGAGCGGCAAGACACGCAGAAGACGCAGATACGCAGCTCTCCGAAGCTAAGTGCCGGTCCCAGGCTTCTTTCGGCACAAACCGCTCTCAGGAGCTCCCTGCGCTCGCCACAATGCTCTGTGTGCGAAGAAGCCGCTTCTTCGCCTCCGGGAGAATCGGCGAGCGGCAGCTTCCCAAAGGCGAAGATGCAAGCTGCAGCACACAGGCACAGTGTGGGCAGCCTTCAAACTTAGAGAAAACAGTACTTTACCACTCTCCTGCCTTTTCCATGGTTATTCTATTGGAAAAGAACGAGTTTTGGACAACTACCTTTCATTCTTGCCAAACTCTTTGCAGACCTCCGTGCAAGCTTTAGAACAAGATTTTGGATGTTTTCTTTCCTGGCAGAGTTTCTCCTTGCAAGATATGGTGGAAAAGCTTTTTGCTGAGTGTAGAGCGGCAAGACACGCAGAAGACGCAGATACGCAGCTCTGCGAAGCTAAGTGCCGGTCCCGGGCTTCTTTCGGCAGAAGCCGCTCTTAGGTGCAAACCGCGACCGGCCCAATGCTCTGTGTGCAAAGAAGCCGCTTCTTCGCCTCCGGGAGAATCGGCGAGCGGCAGCTTCCCAAAGGCGAAGATGCAAGCTGCAGCACACAGGCACAGTGTGGGCAGCCTTCAGACTTAGAGAAAACAGTACTTTACCACTCTCCTGACTTTTCCATGGTTATTCTATTGGAAAAGAACGAGTTTTGGACAACTACCTTTCATTCTTGCCAAACTCTTTGCAGACCTCCGTGCAAGCTTTAGAACAAGATTTTGGATGTTTTCTTTCCTGGCAGAGTTTCTCCTTGCAAGATATGCTGGAAAAGCTTTTGGCTGAGTGTAGAACGGCAAAACACGCAGAAGACGCAGATACGCAGCTCTCCGAAGCTAAGTGCCGGTCCCGGGCTTCTTTCGGCACAAACCGCTCTTAGGTGCAAACCGCGACCGGCCCAATGCTCTGTGTGCGAAGAAGCCGCTTCTTCGCCTCCGGGAGAATCGGCGAGCGGCAGCTTCCCAAAGGCGAAGATGCAAGCTGCAGCACGCAGGCACAGTGTGGGCAGCCTTCAGACTTAGAGAAAACAGTACTTTACCACTCTCCTGCCTTTTCCATGGTTATTCTATTGGAAAAGAACGAGTTTTGGACAACTACCTTTCATTCTTGCCAAACTCTTTGCAGACCTCCGTGCAAGCTTTAGAACAAGATTTTGGATGTTTTCTTTCCTGGCAGAGTTTCTCTTTGCAAGATATGGTGGAAAAGCTTTTGGCTGAGTGTAGAGCGGCAAGACACGCAGAAGACGCAGATACGCAGCTCTCCGAAGCTAAGTGCCGGTCCCGGGCTTCTTTCGGCAGAAGCCGCTCTTAGGTGCAAACTGCGACCGGCCCAATGCTCTGTGTGCGAAGAAGCCGCTTCTTCGCCTCCGGGAGAATCGGCGAGCGGCAGCTTCCCAAAGGCCAAGATGCAAGCTGCAGCACACAGGCACAGTGTGGGCAGCCTTCAGACTTAGAGAAAACAGTACTTTACCACTCTCCTGCCTTTTCCATGGTTATTCTATTGGAAAAGAACGAGTTTTGGACAACTACCTTTCATTCTTGCCAAACTCTTTGCAGACCTCCGTGCAAGCTTTAGAACAAGATTTTGGATGTTTTCTTTCCTGGCAGAGTTTCTCCTTGCAAGATATGCTGGAAAAGCTTTTGGCTGAGTGTAGAGCGGCAAGACACGCAGAAGACGCAGATACGCAGCTCTCCGAAGCTAAGTGCCGGTCCCGGGCTTCTTTCGGCACAAACCGCTCTCAGGAGCTCCCTGCGCTCGCCACAATGCTCTGTGTGCGAAGAAGCCGCTTCTTCGCCTCCGGGAGAATCGGCGAGCGGCAGCTTCCCAAAGGCGAAGATGCAAGCTGCAGCACACAGGCACAGTGTGGGCAGCCTTCAGACTTAGAGAAAACAGTACTTTACCACTCTCCTGCCTTTTCCATGGTTATTCTATTGGAAAAGAACGAGTTTTGGACAACTACCTTTCATTCTTGACAAACTCTTTGCAGACCTCCGTGCAAGCTTTAGAACAAGATTTTGGATGTTTTCTTTCCTGGCAGAGTTTCTCTTTGCAAGATATGCTGGAAAAGCTTTTGGCTGAGTGTAGAGCGGCAAGACACGCAGAAGACGCAGATACGCAGCTCTCCGAAGCTAAGTGCCGGTCCCGGGCTTCTTTCGGCACAAACCGCTCTTAGGTGCAAACCGCGACCGGCCCAATGCTCTGTGTGCGAAGAAGCCGCTTCTTCGCCTCTGGGAGAATCGGCGAGCGGCAGCTTCCCAAAGGCAAAGATGCAAGCTGCAGCACACAGGCACAGTGTGGGCAGACTTCAGACTTAGAGAAAACAGTACTTTACCACTCTCCTGCCTTTTCCATGGTTATTCTATTGGAAAAGAACGAGTTTTGGACAACTACCTTTCATTCTTGCCAAACTCTTTGCAGACCTCCGTGCAAGCTTTAGAACAAGATTTTGGATGTTTTCTTTCCTGGCAGAGTTTCTCCTTGCAAGATATGGTGGAAAAGCTTTTGGCTGAGTGTAGAGCGGCAAGACACGCAGAAGACGCAGATACGCAGCTCTCCGAAGCTAAGTGTCGGTCCCGGGCTTCTTTCGGCACAAACCGCTCTCAGGAGCTCCCTGCGCTCGCCACAATGCTCTGTGTGCGAAGAAGCCGCTTCTTCGCCTCCGGGAGAATCGGCGAGCGGCAGCTTCCCAAAGGCGAAGATGCAAGCTGCAGCACACAGGCACAGTGTGGGCAGCCTTCAGACTTAGAGAAAACACTACTTTACCACTCTCCTGCCTTTTCCATGGTTATTCTATTGGAAAAGAACGAGTTTTGGACAACTACCTTTCATTCTTGCCAAACTCTTTGCAGACCTCCGTGCAAGCTTTAGAACAAGATTTTGGATGTTTTCTTTCCTGGCAGAGTTTCTCCTTGCAAGATATGCTGGAAAAGCTTTTGGCTGAGTGTAGAGCGGCAAGACACGCAGAAGACGCAGATACGCAGCTCTCCGAAGCTAAGTGCCGGTCCCGGGCTTCTTTCGGCAGAAGCCGCTCTTAGGTGCAAACCGCGACCGGCCCAATGCTCTGTGTGCAAAGAAGCCGCTTCTTCGCCTCCGGGAGAATCGGCGAGCGGCAGCTTCCCAAAGGCGAAGATGCAAGCTGCAGCACACAGGCACAGTGTGGGCAGCCTTCAGACTTAGAGAAAACAGTACTTTACCACTCTCCTGCCTTTTCCATGGTTATTCTATTGGAAAAGAACGAGTTTTGGACAACTACCTTTCATTCTTGCCAAACTCTTTGCAGACCTCCGTGCAAGCTTTAGAACAAGATTTTGGATGTTTTCTTTCCTGGCAGAGTTTCTCCTTGCAAGATATGCTGGAAAAGCTTTTGGCTGAGTGTAGAACGGCAAAACACGCAGAAGACGCAGATACGCAGCTCTCCGAAGCTAAGTGCCGGTCCCGGGCTTCTTTCGGCACAAACCGCTCTTAGGTGCAAACCGCGACCGGCCCAATGCTCTGTGTGCGAAGAAGCCGCTTCTTCGCCTCCGGGAGAATCGGCGAGCGGCAGCTTCCCAAAGGCGAAGATGCAAGCTGCAGCACACAGGCACAGTGTGGGCAGACTTCAGACTTAGTGAAAACAGTACTTTACCACTCTCCTGCCTTTTCCATAGTTATTCTATTGGAAAAGAACGAGTTTTGGACAACTACCTTTCATTCTTGCCAAACTCTTTGCAGACCTCCGTGCAAGCTTTAGAACAAGATTTTGGATGTTTTCTTTCCTGGCAGAGTTTCTCCTTGCAAGATATGGTGGAAAAGCTTTTGGCTGAGTGTAGAGCGGCAAGACACGCAGAAGACGCAGATACGCAGCTCTCCGAAGCTAAGTGCCGGTCCCGGGCTTCTTTCGGCACAAACCGCTCTTAGGTGCAAACCGCGACCGGCCCAATGCTCTGTGTGCGAAGAAGCCGCTTCTTCGCCTCCGGGAGAATCGGCGAGCGGCAGCTTCCCAAAGGCGAAGATGCAAGCTGCAGCACACAGGCACAGTGTGGGCAGCCTTCAGACTTAGAGAAAACAGTACTTTACCACTCTCCTGCCTTTTCCATGGTTATTCTATTGGAAAAGAACGAGTTTTGGACAACTACCTTTCATTCTTGCCAAACTCTTTGCAGACCTCCGTGCAAGCTTTAGAACAAGATTTTGGATGTTTTCTTTCCTGGCAGAGTTTCTCCTTGCAAGATATGCTGGAAAAGCTTTTGGCTGAGTGTAGAGCGGCAAGACACGCAGAAGACGCAGATACGCAGCTCTCCGAAGCTAAGTGCCGGTCCCAGGCTTCTTTCGGCACAAACCGCTCTCAGGAGCTCCCTGCGCTCGCCACAATGCTCTGTGTGCGAAGAAGCCGCTTCTTCGCCTCCGGGAGAATCGGCGAGCGGCAGCTTCCCAAAGGCGAAGATGCAAGCTGCAGCACACAGGCACAGTGTGGGCAGCCTTCAAACTTAGAGAAAACAGTACTTTAACACTCTCCTGCCTTTTCCATGGTTATTCTATTGGAAAAGAACGAGTTTTGGACAACTACCTTTCATTCTTGCCAAACTCTTTGCAGACCTCCGTGCAAGCTTTAGAACAAGATTTTGGATGTTTTCTTTCCTGGCAGAGTTTCTCCTTGCAAGATATGGTGGAAAAGCTTTTTGCTGAGTGTAGAGCGGCAAGACACGCAGAAGACGCAGATACGCAGCTCTGCGAAGCTAAGTGCCGGTCCCGGGCTTCTTTCGGCAGAAGCCGCTCTTAGGTGCAAACCGCGACCGGCCCAATGCTCTGTGTGCAAAGAAGCCGCTTCTTCGCCTCCGGGAGAATCGGCGAGCGGCAGCTTCCCAAAGGCGAAGATGCAAGCTGCAGCACACAGGCACAGTGTGGGCAGCCTTCAGACTTAGAGAAAACAGTACTTTACCACTCTCCTGCCTTTTCCATGGTTATTCTATTGGAAAAGAACGAGTTTTGGACAACTACCTTTCATTCTTGCCAAACTCTTTGCAGACCTCCGTGCAAGCTTTAGAACAAGATTTTGGATGTTTTCTTTCCTGGCAGAGTTTCTCCTTGCAAGATATGCTGGAAAAGCTTTTGGCTGAGTGTAGAACGGCAAAACACGCAGAAGACGCAGATACGCAGCTCTCCGAAGCTAAGTGCCGGTCCCGGGCTTCTTTCGGCACAAACCGCTCTTAGGTGCAAACCGCGACCGGCCCAATGCTCTGTGTGCGAAGAAGCCGCTTCTTCGCCTCCGGGAGAATCGGCGAGCGGCAGCTTCCCAAAGGCGAAGATGCAAGCTGCAGCACGCAGGCACAGTGTGGGCAGCCTTCAGACTTAGAGAAAACAGTACTTTACCACTCTCCTGCCTTTTCCATGGTTATTCTATTGGAAAAGAACGAGTTTTGGACAACTACCTTTCATTCTTGCCAAACTCTTTGCAGACCTCCGTGCAAGCTTTAGAACAAGATTTTGGATGTTTTCTTTCCTGGCAGAGTTTCTCTTTGCAAGATATGGTGGAAAAGCTTTTGGCTGAGTGTAGAGCGGCAAGACACGCAGAAGACGCAGATACGCAGCTCTCCGAAGCTAAGTGCCGGTCCCGGGCTTCTTTCGGCACAAACCGCTCTTAGGTGCAAACCGCGAGCGGCCCAATGCTCTGTGTGCGAAGAAGCCGCTTCTTCGCCTCTGGGAGAATCGGCGAGCGGCAGCTTCCCAAAGGCGAAGATGCAAGCTGCAGCACACAGGCACAGTGTGGGCAGACTTCAGACTTAGAGAAAACAGTACTTTACCACTCTCCTGCCTTTTCCATGGTTATTCTATTGGAAAAGAACGAGTTTTGGACAACTACCTTTCATTCTTGCCAAACTCTTTGCAGACCTCCGTGCAAGCTTTAGAACAAGATTTTGGATGTTTTCTTTCCTGGCAGAGTTTCTCCTTGCAAGATATGGTGGAAAAGCTTTTGGCTGAGTGTAGAGCGGCAAGACACGCAGAAGACGCAGATACGCAGCTCTCCGAAGCTAAGTGTCGGTCCCGGGCTTCTTTCGGCACAAACCGCTCTCAGGAGCTCCCTGCGCTCGCCACAATGCTCTGTGTGCGAAGAAGCCGCTTCTTCGCCTCCGGGAGAATCGGCGAGCGGCAGCTTCCCAAAGGCGAAGATGCAAGCTGCAGCACACAGGCACAGTGTGGGCAGCCTTCAGACTTAGAGAAAACACTACTTTACCACTCTCCTGCCTTTTCCATGGTTATTCTATTGGAAAAGAACGAGTTTTGGACAACTACCTTTCATTCTTGCCAAACTCTTTGCAGACCTCCGTGCAAGCTTTAGAACAAGATTTTGGATGTTTTCTTTCCTGGCAGAGTTTCTCCTTGCAAGATATGCTGGAAAAGCTTTTGGCTGAGTGTAGAGCGGCAAGACACGCAGAAGACGCAGATACGCAGCTCTCCGAAGCTAAGTGCCGGTCCCGGGCTTCTTTCGGCACAAACCGCTCTCAGGAGCTCCCTGCGCTCGCCACAATGCTCTGTGTGCGAAGAAGCCGCTTCTTCGCCTCCGGGAGAATCGGCGAGCGGCAGCTTCCCAAAGGCGAAGATGCAAGCTGCAGCACACAGGCACAGTGTGGGCAGACTTCAGACTTAGTGAAAACAGTACTTTACCACTCTCCTGCCTTTTCCGTAGTTATTCTATTGGAAAAGAACGAGTTTTGGACAACTACCTTTCATTCTTGCCAAACTCTTTGCAGACCTCCGTGCAAGCTTTAGAACAAGATTTTGGATGTTTTCTTTCCTGGCAGAGTTTCTCTTTGCAAGATATGGTGGAAAAGCTTTTGGCTGAGTGTAGAGCGGCAAGACACGCAGAAGACGCAGATACGCAGCTCTCCGAAGCTAAGTGCCGGTCCCGGGCTTCTTTCGGCACAAACCGCTCTTAGGTGCAAACCGCGAGCGGCCCAATGCTCTGTGTGCGAAGCAGCCGCTTCTTCGCCTCCAGGAGAATCGGCGAGCGGCAGCTTCCCAAAGGCGAAGATGCAAGCTGCACCACACAGGCACAGTGTGGGCAGCCTTCAGACTTAGAGAAAACAGTACTTTACCACTCTCCTGCCTTTTCCATGGTTATTCTATTGGAAAAGAACGAGTTTTGGACAACTACCTTTCATTCTTGACAAACTCTTTGCAGACCTCCGTGCAAGCTTTAGAACAAGATTTTGGATGTTTTCTTTCCTGGCAGAGTTTCTCCTTGCAAGATATGGTGGAAAAGCTTTTGGCTGAGTGTAGAGCGGCAAGACACGCAGAAGACGCAGATTCGCAGCTCTCCGAAGCTAAGTGCCGGTCCCGGGCTTCTTTCGGCAGAAGCCGCTCTTAGGTGCAAACCGCGAGCGGCCCAATGCTCTGTGTGCGAAGAAGCCGCTTCTTCGCCTCCGGGAGAATCGGCGAGCGGCAGCTTCCCAAAGGCGAAGATGCAAGCTGCAGCACACAGGCACAGTGTGGGCAGCCTTCAGACTTAGAGAAAACAGTACTTTACCACTCTCCTGCCTTTTCCATGGTTATTCTATTGGAAAAGAACGAGTTTTGGACAACTACCTTTCATTCTTGCCAAACTCTTTGCAGACCTCCGTGCAAGCTTTAGAACAAGATTTTGGATGTTTTCTTTCCTGGCAGAGTTTCTCCTTGCAAGATATGGTGGAAAAGCTTTTTGCTGAGTGTAGAGCGGCAAGACACGCAGAAGACGCAGATTCGCAGCTCTCCGAAGCTAAGTGCCGGTCCCGGGCTTCTTTCGGCACAAACCGCTCTCAGGAGCTCCCTGCGCTCGCCACAATGCTCTGTGTGCGAAGAAGCCGCTTCTTCGCCTCCGGGAGAATCGGCGAGCGGCAGCTTCCCAAAGGCGAAGATGCAAGCTGCAGCACACAGGCACAGTGTGGGCAGCCTTCAGACTTAGAGAAAACAGTACTTTACCACTCTCCTGCCTTTTCCATGGTTATTCTATTGGAAAAGAACGAGTTTTGGACAACTACCTTTCATTCTTGCCAAACTCTTTGCAGACCTCCGTGCAAGCTTTAGAACAAGATTTTGGATGTTTTCTTTCCTGGCAGAGTTTCTCCTTGCAAGATATGCTGGAAAAGCTTTTGGCTGAGTGTAGAGCGGCAAGACACGCAGAAGACGCAGATATGCAGCTCTCCGAAGCTAAGTGCCCGTCCCGGGCTTCTTTCGGCACAAACCGCTCTCAGGAGCTCCCTGCGCTCGCCACAATGCTCTGTGTGCGAAGAAGCCGCTTCTTCGCCTGCGGGAGAATCGGCGAGCGGCAGCTTCCCAAAGGCGAAGATGCAAGCTGCAGCACACAGGCACAGTGTGGGCAGCCTTCAGACTTAGAGAAAACAGTACTTTACCACTCTCCTGCCTTTTCCATGGTTATTCTATTGGAAAAGAACAAGTTTTGGACAACTACCTTTCATTCTTGCCAAACTCTTTGCAGACCTCCGTGCAAGCTTTAGAACAAGATTTTGGATGTTTTCTTTCCTGGCAGAGTTTCTCCTTGCAAGATATGGTGGAAAAGCTTTTGGCTGAGTGTAGAGCGGCAAGACACGCAGAAGACGCAGATACGCAGCTCTCCGAAGCTAAGTGCCGGTCCCGGGCTTCTTTCGGCAGAAGCCGCTCTTAGGTGCAAACCGCGACCGGCCCAATGCTCTGTGTGCGAAGAAGCCGCTTCTTGGCCTCCGGGAGAATCGGCGAGCGGCAGCTTCCCAAAGGCGAAGATGCAAGCTGCAGCACACAGGCACAGTGTGGGCAGCCTTCAGACTTAGAGAAAACAGTACTTTACCACTCTCCTGCCTTTTCCATGGTTATTCTATTGGAAAAGAACGAGTTTTGGACAACTACCTTTCATTCTTGCCAAACTCTTTGCAGACCTCCGTGCAAGCTTTAGAACAAGATTTTGGATGTTTTCTTTCCTGGCAGAGTTTCTCCTTGCAAGATATGCTGGAAAAGCTTTTGGCTGAGTGTAGAGCGGCAAGACACGCAGAAGACGCAGATACGCAGCTCTCCGAAGCTAAGTGCCGGTCCCGGGCTTCTTTCGGCACAAACCGCTCTCAGGAGCTCCCTGCGCTCGCCACAATGCTCTGTGTGCGAAGAAGCCGCTTCTTCGCCTCCGGGAGAATCGGCGAGCGGCAGCTTCCCAAAGGCGAAGATGCAAGCTGCAGCACACAGGCACAGTGTGGGCAGCCTTCAGACTTAGAGAAAACAGTACTTTACCACTCTCCTGCCTTTTCCATGGTTATTCTATTGGAAAAGAACGAGTTTTGGACAACTACCTTTCATTCTTGCCAAACTCTTTGCAGACCTCCGTGCAAGCTTTAGAACAAGATTTTGGATGTTTTCTTTCCTGGCAGAGTTTCTCCTTGCAAGATATGCTGGAAAAGCTTTTGGCTGAGTGTAGAGCGGCAAGACACGCAGAAGACGCAGATACGCAGCTCTCCGAAGCTAAGTGCCGGTCCCGGGCTTCTTTCGGCACAAACCGCTCTTAGGTGCAAACCGCGACAGGCCCAATGCTCTGTGTGCGAAGAAGCCGCTTCTTCGCCTCCGGGAGAATCGGCGAGCGGCAGCTTCCCAAAGGCGAAGATGCAAGCTGCACCACACAGGCACAGTGTGGGCAGACTTCAGACTTAGAGAAAACAGTACTTTACCACTCTCCTGCCTTTTCCATGGTTATTCTATTGGAAAAGAACGAGTTTTGGACAACTACCTTTCATTCTTGCCAAACTCTTTGCAGACCTCCGTGCAAGCTTTAGAACAAGATTTTGGATGTTTTCTTTCCTGGCAGAGTTTCTCCTTGCAAGATATGCTGGAAAAGCTTTTGGCTGAGTGTAGAGCGGCAAGACACGCAGAAGACGCAGATACGCAGCTCTCCGAAGCTAAGTGTCGGTCCCGGGCTTCTTTCGGCACAAACCGCTCTCAGGAGCTCCCTGCGCTCGCCACAATGCTCTGTGTGCGAAGAAGCCGCTTCTTCGCCTCCGGGAGAATCGGCGAGCGGCAGCTTCCCAAAGGCGAAGATGCAAGCTGCAGCACACAGGCACAGTGTGGGCAGCCTTCAGACTTAGAGAAAACAGTACTTTACCACTCTCCTGCCTTTTCCATGGTTATTCTATTGGAAAAGAACGAGTTTTGGACAACTACCTTTCATTCTTGCCAAACTCTTTGCAGACCTCCGTGCAAGCTTTAGAACAAGATTTTGGATGTTTTCTTTCCTGGCAGAGTTTCTCCTTGCAAGATATGCTGGAAAAGCTTTTGGCTGAGTGTAGAGCGGCAAGACACGCAGAAGACGCAGATACGCAGCTCTCCGAAGCTAAGTGCCGGTCCCGGGCTTCTTTCGGCACAAACCGCTCTCAGGAGCTCCCTGCGCTCGCCACAATGCTCTGTGTGCGAAGAAGCCGCTTCTTCGCCTCCGGGAGAATCGGCGAGCGGCAGCTTCCCAAAGGCGAAGATGCAAGCTGCAGCACACAGGCACAGTGTGGGCAGACTTCAGACTTAGTGAAAACAGTACTTTACCACTCTCCTGCCTTTTCCATAGTTATTCTATTGGAAAAGAACGAGTTTTGGACAACTACCTTTCATTCTTGCCAAACTCTTTGCAGACCTCCGTGCAAGCTTTAGAACAAGATTTTGGATGTTTTCTTTCCTGGCAGAGTTTCTCCTTGCAAGATATGGTGGAAAAGCTTTTGGCTGAGTGTAGAGCGGCAAGACACGCAGAAGACGCAGATACGCAGCTCTCCGAAGCTAAGTGCCGGTCCCGGGCTTCTTTCGGCACAAACCGCTCTTAGGTGCAAACCGCGAGCGGCCCAATGCTCTGTGTGCGAAGAAGCCGCTTCTTCGCCTCCGGGAGAATCGGCGAGCGGCAGCTTCCCAAAGGCGAAGATGCAAGCTGCAGCACACAGGCACAGTGTGGGCAGCCTTCAGACTTAGAGAAAACAGTACTTTACCACTCTCCTGCCTTTTCCATGGTTATTCTATTGGAAAAGAACGAGTTTTGGACAACTACCTTTCATTCTTGCCAAACTCTTTGCAGACCTCCGTGCAAGCTTTAGAACAAGATTTTGGATGTTTTCTTTCCTGGCAGAGTTTCTCCTTGCAAGATATGCTGGAAAAGCTTTTTGCTGAGTGTAGAGCGGCAAGACACGCAGAAGACGCAGATACGCAGCTCTCCGAAGCTAAGTGCCGGTCCCAGGCTTCTTTCGGCACAAACCGCTCTCAGGAGCTCCCTGCGCTCGCCACAATGCTCTGTGTGCGAAGAAGCCGCTTCTTCGCCTCCAGGGAGAATCGGCGAGCGGCAGCTTCCCAAAGGCGAAGATGCAAGCTGCAGCACACAGGCACAGTGTGGGCAGCCTTCAGACTTAGAGAAAACAGTACTTTACCACTCTCCTGCCTTTTCCATGGTTATTCTATTGGAAAAGAACGAGTTTTGGACAACTACCTTTCATTCTTGCCAAACTCTTTGCAGACCTCCGTGCAAGCTTTAGAACAAGATTTTGGATGTTTTCTTTCCTGGCAGAGTTTCTCCTTGCAAGATATGCTGGAAAAGCTTTTGGCTGAGTGTAGAGCGGCAAGACACGCAGAAGACGCAGATACGCAGCTCTCCGAAGCTAAGTGCCGGTCCCGGGCTTCTTTCGGCACAAACCGCTCTTAGGTGCAAACCGCGAGAGGCCCAATGCTCTGTGTGCGAAGAAGCCGCTTCTTCGCCTCCGGGAGAATCGGCGAGCGGCAGCTTCCCAAAGGCGAAGATGCAAGCTGCACCACGCAGGCACAGTGTGGGCAGCCTTCAGACTTAGAGAAAACAGTACTTTACCACTCTCCTGCCTTTTCCATGGTTATTCTATTGGAAAAGAACGAGTTTTGGACAACTACCTTTCATTCTTGCCAAACTCTTTGCAGACCTGCGTGCAAGCTTTAGAACAAGATTTTGGATGTTTTCTTTCCTGGCAGAGTTTCTCCTTGCAAGATATGGTGGAAAAGCTTTTGGCTGAGTGTAGAGCGGCAAGACACGCAGAAGACGCAGATACGCAGCTCTCCGAAGCTAAGTGCCGGTCCCGGGCTTCTTTCGGCACAAACCGCTCTTAGGTGCAAACCGCGACCGGCCCAATGCTCTGTGTGCGAAGAAGCCGCTTCTTCGCCTCCGGGAGAATCGGCGAGCGGCAGCTTCCCAAAGGCGAAGATGCAAGCTGCAGCACACAGGCACAGTGTGGGCAGCCTTCAGACTTAGAGAAAACAGTACTTTACCACTCTCCTGCCTTTTCCATGGTTATTCTATTGGAAAAGAACGAGTTTTGGACAACTACCTTTCATTCTTGCCAAACTCTTTGCAGACCTCCGTGCAAGCTTTAGAACAAGATTTTGGATGTTTTCTTTCCTGGCAGAGTTTCTCCTTGCAAGATATGGTGGAAAAGTTTTTTGCTGAGTGTAGAGCGGCAAGACACGCAGAAGACGCAGATACGCAGCTCTCCGAAGCTAAGTGCCGGTCCCGGGCTTCTTTCGGCACAAACCGCTCTCAGGAGCTCCCTGCGCTCGCCACAATGCTCTGTGTGCGAAGAAGCCGCTTCTTCGCCTGCGGGAGAATCGGCGAGCGGCAGCTTCCCAAAGGCGAAGATGCAAGCTGCAGCACACAGGCACAGTGTGGGCAGCCTTCAGACTTAGAGAAAACACTACTTTACCACTCTCCTGCCTTTTCCATGGTTATTCTATTGGAAAAGAACGAGTTTTGGACAACTACCTTTCATTCTTGCCAAACTCTTTGCAGACCTCCGTGCAAGCTTTAGAACAAGATTTTGGATGTTTTCTTTTCTGGCAGAGTTTCTCCTTGCAAGATATGGTGGAAAAGCTTTTTGCTGAGTGTAGAGCGGCAAGACACGCAGAAGACGCAGATACGCAGCTCTCCGAAGCTAAGTGCCGGTCCCGGGCTTCTTTCGGCACACACCGCTCTTAGGTGCAAACCGCGACCGGCCCAATGCTCTGTGTGCGAAGAAGCCGCTTCTTCGCCTCCGGGAGAATCGGCGAGCGGCAGCTTCCCAAAGGCGAAGATGCGAGCTGCAGCACACAGGCACAGTGTGGGCAGCCTTCAGACTTAGAGAAAACAGTACTTTACCACTCTCCTGCCTTTTCCATGGTTATTCTATTGGAAAAGAACGAGTTTTGGACAACTACCTTTCATTCTTGCCAAACTCTTTGCAGACCTCCGTGCAAGCTTTAGAACAAGATTTTGGATATTTTCTTTCCTGGCAGAGTTTCTCTTTGCAAGATATGGTGGAAAAGCTTTTGGCTGAGTGTAGAGCGGCAAGACACGCAGAAGACGCAGATACGCAGCTCTCCGAAGCTAAGTGCCGGTCCCGGGCTTCTTTCGGCAGAAGCCGCTCTTAGGTGCAAACCGCGACCGGCCCAATGCTCTGTGTGCGAAGAAGCCGCTTCTTCGCCTCCGGGAGAATCGGCGAGCGGCAGCTTCCCAAAGGCGAAGATGCAAGCTGCAGCACACAGGCACAGTGTGGGCAGCCTTCAGACTTAGAGAAAACAGTACTTTACCACTCTCCTGCCTTTTCCATGGTTATTCTATTGGAAAAGAACGAGTTTTGGACAACTACCTTTCATTCTTGCCAAACTCTTTGCAGACCTCCGTGCAAGCTTTAGAACAAGATTTTGGATGTTTTCTTTTCTGGCAGAGTTTCTCCTTGCAAGATATGGTGGAAAAGCTTTTGGCTGAGTGTAGAGCGGCAAGACACGCAGAAGACGCAGATACGCAGCTCTCCGAAGCTAAGTGCCGGTCCCGGGCTTCTTTCGGCACAAACCGCTCTTAGGTGCAAACCGCGACCGGCCCAATGCTCTGTGTGCGAAGAAGCCGCTTCTTCGCCTCCGGGAGAATCGGCGAGCGGCAGCTTCCCAAAGGCGAAGATGCAAGCTGCAGCACACAGGCACAGTGTGGGCAGCCTTCAGACTTAGAGAAAACAGTACTTTACCACTCTCCTGCCTTTTCCATGGTTATTCTATTGGAAAAGAACGAGTTTTGGACAACTACCTTTCATTCTTGCCAAACTCTTTGCAGACCTCCGTGCAAGCTTTAGAACAAGATTTTGGATGTTTTCTTTCCTGGCAGAGTTTCTCCTTGCAAGATATGGTGGAAAAGCTTTTGGCTGAGTGTAGAGCGGCAAGACACGCAGAAGACGCAGATACGCAGCTCTCCGAAGCTAAGTGCCCGTCCCGGGCTTCTTTCGGCACAAACCGCTCTCAGGAGCGCCCTGCGCTCGCCACAATGCTCTGTGTGCGAAGAAGCCGCTTCTTCGCCTCCGGGAGAATCGGCGAGCGGCAGCTTCCCAAAGGCGAAGATGCAAGCTGCAGCACACAGGCACAGTGTGGGCAGCCTTCAGACTTAGAGAAAACAGTACTTTACCACTCTCCTGCCTTTTCCATGGTTATTCTATTGGAAAAGAACGAGTTTTGGACAACTACCTTTCATTCTTGCCAAACTCTTTGCAGACCTCCGTGCAAGCTTTAGAACAAGATTTTGGATGTTTTCTTTCCTGGCAGAGTTTCTCCTTGCAAGATATGGTGGAAAAGCTTTTGGCTGAGTGTAGAGCGGCAAGACACGCAGAAGACGCAGATACGCAGCTCTCCGAAGCTAAGTGCCGGTCCCGGGCTTCTTTCGGCACAAACCGCTCTTAGGTGCAAACCGCGAGCGGCCCAATGCTCTGTGTGCGAAGAAGCCGCTTCTTCGCCTCCGGGAGAATCGGCGAGCGGCAGCTTCCCAAAGGCGAAGATGCAAGCTGCAGCACACAGGCACAGTGTGGGCAGCCTTCAGACTTAGAGAAAACAGTACTTTACCACTCTCCTGCCTTTTCCATGGTTATTCTATTGGAAAAGAACGAGTTTTGGACAACTACCTTTCATTCTTGCCAAACTCTTTGCAGACCTCCGTGCAAGCTTTAGAACAAGATTTTGGATGTTTTCTTTCCTGGCAGAGTTTCTCCTTGCAAGATATGCTGGAAAAGCTTTTTGCTGAGTGTAGAGCGGCAAGACACGCAGAAGACGCAGATACGCAGCTCTCCGAAGCTAAGTGCCGGTCCCAGGCTTCTTTCGGCACAAACCGCTCTCAGGAGCTCCCTGCGCTCGCCACAATGCTCTGTGTGCGAAGAAGCCGCTTCTTCGCCTCCAGGGAGAATCGGCGAGCGGCAGCTTCCCAAAGGCGAAGATGCAAGCTGCAGCACACAGGCACAGTGTGGGCAGCCTTCAGACTTAGAGAAAACAGTACTTTACCACTCTCCTGCCTTTTCCATGGTTATTCTATTGGAAAAGAACGAGTTTTGGACAACTACCTTTCATTCTTGCCAAACTCTTTGCAGACCTCCGTGCAAGCTTTAGAACAAGATTTTGGATGTTTTCTTTCCTGGCAGAGTTTCTCCTTGCAAGATATGCTGGAAAAGCTTTTGGCTGAGTGTAGAGCGGCAAGACACGCAGAAGACGCAGATACGCAGCTCTCCGAAGCTAAGTGCCGGTCCCGGGCTTCTTTCGGCACAAACCGCTCTTAGGTGCAAACCGCGAGAGGCCCAATGCTCTGTGTGCGAAGAAGCCGCTTCTTCGCCTCCGGGAGAATCGGCGAGCGGCAGCTTCCCAAAGGCGAAGATGCAAGCTGCACCACGCAGGCACAGTGTGGGCAGCCTTCAGACTTAGAGAAAACAGTACTTTACCACTCTCCTGCCTTTTCCATGGTTATTCTATTGGAAAAGAACGAGTTTTGGACAACTACCTTTCATTCTTGCCAAACTCTTTGCAGACCTGCGTGCAAGCTTTAGAACAAGATTTTGGATGTTTTCTTTCCTGGCAGAGTTTCTCCTTGCAAGATATGGTGGAAAAGCTTTTGGCTGAGTGTAGAGCGGCAAGACACGCAGAAGACGCAGATACGCAGCTCTCCGAAGCTAAGTGCCGGTCCCGGGCTTCTTTCGGCACAAACCGCTCTTAGGTGCAAACCGCGACCGGCCCAATGCTCTGTGTGCGAAGAAGCCGCTTCTTGGCCTCCGGGAGAATCGGCGAGCGGCAGCTTCCCAAAGGCGAAGATGCAAGCTGCAGCACACAGGCACAGTGTGGGCAGCCTTCAGACTTAGAGAAAACAGTACTTTACCACTCTCCTGCCTTTTCCATGGTTATTCTATTGGAAAAGAACGAGTTTTGGACAACTACCTTTCATTCTTGCCAAACTCTTTGCAGACCTCCGTGCAAGCTTTAGAACAAGATTTTGGATGTTTTCTTTCCTGGCAGAGTTTCTCCTTGCAAGATATGGTGGAAAAGTTTTTTGCTGAGTGTAGAGCGGCAAGACACGCAGAAGACGCAGATACGCAGCTCTCCGAAGCTAAGTGCCGGTCCCGGGCTTCTTTCGGCACAAACCGCTCTCAGGAGCTCCCTGCGCTCGCCACAATGCTCTGTGTGCGAAGAAGCCGCTTCTTCGCCTGCGGGAGAATCGGCGAGCGGCAGCTTCCCAAAGGCGAAGATGCAAGCTGCAGCACACAGGCACAGTGTGGGCAGCCTTCAGACTTAGAGAAAACACTACTTTACCACTCTCCTGCCTTTTCCATGGTTATTCTATTGGAAAAGAACGAGTTTTGGACAACTACCTTTCATTCTTGCCAAACTCTTTGCAGACCTCCGTGCAAGCTTTAGAACAAGATTTTGGATGTTTTCTTTTCTGGCAGAGTTTCTCCTTGCAAGATATGGTGGAAAAGCTTTTTGCTGAGTGTAGAGCGGCAAGACACGCAGAAGACGCAGATACGCAGCTCTCCGAAGCTATGTGCCGGTCCCGGGCTTCTTTCGGCACACACCGCTCTTAGGTGCAAACCGCGACCGGCCCAATGCTCTGTGTGCGAAGAAGCCGCTTCTTCGCCTCCGGGAGAATCGGCGAGCGGCAGCTTCCCAAAGGCGAAGATGCGAGCTGCAGCACACAGGCACAGTGTGGGCAGCCTTCAGACTTAGAGAAAACAGTACTTTACCACTCTCCTGCCTTTTCCATGGTTATTCTATTGGAAAAGAACGAGTTTTGGACAACTACCTTTCATTCTTGCCAAACTCTTTGCAGACCTCCGTGCAAGCTTTAGAACAAGATTTTGGATATTTTCTTTCCTGGCAGAGTTTCTCTTTGCAAGATATGGTGGAAAAGCTTTTGGCTGAGTGTAGAGCGGCAAGACACGCAGAAGACGCAGATACGCAGCTCTCCGAAGCTAAGTGCCGGTCCCGGGCTTCTTTCGGCAGAAGCCGCTCTTAGGTGCAAACCGCGACCGGCCCAATGCTCTGTGTGCGAAGAAGCCGCTTCTTCGCCTCCGGGAGAATCGGCGAGCGGCAGCTTCCCAAAGGCGAAGATGCAAGCTGCAGCACACAGGCACAGTGTGGGCAGCCTTCAGACTTAGAGAAAACAGTACTTTACCACTCTCCTGCCTTTTCCATGGTTATTCTATTGGAAAAGAACGAGTTTTGGACAACTACCTTTCATTCTTGCCAAACTCTTTGCAGACCTCCGTGCAAGCTTTAGAACAAGATTTTGGATGTTTTCTTTTCTGGCAGAGTTTCTCCTTGCAAGATATGGTGGAAAAGCTTTTGGCTGAGTGTAGAGCGGCAAGACACGCAGAAGACGCAGATACGCAGCTCTCCGAAGCTAAGTGCCGGTCCCGGCTTCTTTCGGCACAAACCGCTCTTAGGTGCAAACCGCGACCGGCCCAATGCTCTGTGTGCGAAGAAGCCGCTTCTTCGCCTCCGGGAGAATCGGCGAGCGGCAGCTTCCCAAAGGCGAAGATGCAAGCTGCAGCACACAGGCACAGTGTGGGCAGCCTTCAGACTTAGAGAAAACAGTACTTTACCACTCTCCTGCCTTTTCCATGGTTATTCTATTGGAAAAGAACGAGTTTTGGACAACTACCTTTCATTCTTGCCAAACTCTTTGCAGACCTCCGTGCAAGCTTTAGAACAAGATTTTGGATGTTTTCTTTCCTGGCAGAGTTTCTCCTTTCAAGATATGGTGGAAAAGCTTTTGGCTGAGTGTAGAGCGGCAAGACACGCAGAAGACGCAGATACGCAGCTCTCCGAAGCTAAGTGCCGGTCCCGGGCTTCTTTCGGCACAAACCACTCTCAGGAGCTCCCTGCGCTCGCCACAATGCTCTCTGTGCGAAGAAGCCGCTTCTTCGCCTCCGGGAGAATCGGCGAGCGGCAGCTTCCCAAAGGCGAAGATGCAAGCTGCAGCACACAGGCACAGTGTGGGCAGCCTTCAGACTTAGAGAAAACAGTACTTTACCACTCTCCTGCCTTTTCCATGGTTATTCTATTGGAAAAGAACGAGTTTTGGACAACTACCTTTCATTCTTGCCAAACTCTTTGCAGACCTCCGTGCAAGCTTTAGAACAAGATTTTGGATGTTTTCTTTCCTGGCAGAGTTTCTCCTTGCAAGATATGCTGGAAAAGCTTTTGGCTGAGTGTAGAGCGGCAAGACACGCAGAAGACGCAGATACGCAGCTCTCCGAAGCTAAGTGCCGGTCCCGGGCTTCTTTCGGCACAAACCGCTCTTAGGTGCAAACCGCGACCGGCCCAATGCTCTGTGTGCGAAGAAGCCGCTTCTTCGCCTGCGGGAGAATCGGCGAGCGGCAGCTTCCCAAAGGCGAAGATGCAAGCTGCAGCACACAGGCACAGTGTGGGCAGCCTTCAGACTTAGAGAAAACAGTACTTTACCACTCTCCTGCCTTTTCCATGGTTATTCTATTGGAAAAGAACGAGTTTTGGACAACTACCTTTCATTCTTGCCAAACTCTTTGCAGACCTCCGTGCAAGCTTTAGAACAAGATTTTGGATGTTTTCTTTCCTGGCAGAGTTTCTCCTTGCAAGATATGGTGGAAAAGCTTTTGGCTGAGTGTAGAGCGGCAAGACACGCAGAAGACGCAGATACGCAGCTCTCCGAAGCTAAGTGCCGGTCCCGGGCTTCTTTCGGCACAAACCGCTCTCAGGAGCTCCCTGCGCTCGCCACAATGCTCTGTGTGCGAAGAAGCCGCTTCTTGGCCTCCGGGAGAATCGGCGAGCGGCAGCTTCCCAAAGGCGAAGATGCAAGCTGCAGCACACAGGCACAGTGTGGGCAGCCTTCAGACTTAGAGAAAACAGTACTTTACCACTCTCCTGCCTTTTCCATGGTTATTCTATTGGAAAAGAACGAGTTTTGGACAACTACCTTTCATTCTTGCCAAACTCTTTGCAGACCTCCGTGCAAGCTTTAGAACAAGATTTTGGATGTTTTCTTTCCTGGCAGAGTTTCTCCTTGCAAGATATGGTGGAAAAGCTTTTGGCTGAGTGTAGAGCGGCAAGACACGCAGAAGACGCAGATACGCAGCTCTCCGAAGCTAAGTGCCGGTCCCGGGCTTCTTTCGGCACAAACCGCTCTCAGGAGCGCCCTGCGCTCGCCACAATGCTCTGTGTGCGAAGAAGCCGCTTCTTCGCCTCCGGGAGAATCGGCGAGCGGCAGCTTCCCAAAGGCGAAGATGCAAGCTGCAGCACACAGGCACAGTGTGGGCAGCATTCAGACTTAGAGAAAACAGTACTTTACCACTCTCCTGCCTTTTCCATGGTTATTCTATTGGAAAAGAACGAGTTTTGGACAACTACCTTTCATTCTTGCCAAACTCTTTGCAGACCTCCGTGCAAGCTTTAGAACAAGATTTTGGATGTTTTCTTTCCTGGCAGAGTTTCTCCTTGCAAGATTTTTGGCTGAGTGTAGAGCGGCAAGACACGCAGAAGACGCAGATACGCAGCTCTCCGAAGCTAAGTGCCGGTCCCGGGCTTCTTTCGGCACAAACCGCTCTTAGGTGCAAACCGCGACCGGCCCAATGCTCTGTGTGCGAAGAAGCCGCTTCTTCGCCTCCGGGAGAATCGGCGAGCGGCAGCTTCCCAAAGGCGAAGATGCAAGCTGCAGCACACAGGCACAGTGTGGGCAGCCTTCAGACTTAGAGAAAACACTACTTTACCACTCTCCTGCCTTTTCCATGGTTATTCTATTGGAAAAGAACGAGTTTTGGACAACTACCTTTCATTCTTGCCAAACTCTTTGCAGACCTCCGTGCAAGCTTTAGAACAAGATTTTGGATGTTTTCTTTCCTGGCAGAGTTTCTCCTTTCAAGATATGGTGGAAAAGCTTTTGGCTGAGTGTAGAGCGGCAAGACACGCAGAAGACGCAGATACGCAGCTCTCCGAAGCTAAGTGCCGGTCCCGGGCTTCTTTCGGCACAAACCGCTCTCAGGAGCTCCCTGCGCTCGCCACAATGCTCTCTGTGCGAAGAAGCCGCTTCTTCGCCTCCGGGAGAATCGGCGAGCGGCAGCTTCCCAAAGGCGAAGATGCAAGCTGCAGCACACAGGCACAGTGTGGGCAGCCTTCAGACTTAGAGAAAACAGTACTTTACCACTCTCCTGCCTTTTCCATGGTTATTCTATTGGAAAAGAACGAGTTTTGGACAACTACCTTTCATTCTTGCCAAACTCTTTGCAGACCTCCGTGCAAGCTTTAGAACAAGATTTTGGATGTTTTCTTTCCTGGCAGAGTTTCTCCTTGCAAGATATGCTGGAAAAGCTTTTGGCTGAGTGTAGAGCGGCAAGACACGCAGAAGACGCAGATACGCAGCTCTCCGAAGCTAAGTGCCGGTCCCGGGCTTCTTTCGGCACAAACCGCTCTTAGGTGCAAACCGCGACCGGCCCAATGCTCTGTGTGCGAAGAAGCCGCTTCTTCGCCTCCGGGAGAATCGGCGAGCGGCAGCTTCCCAAAGGCGAAGATGCAAGCTGCAGCACACAGGCACAGTGTGGGCAGCCTTCAGACTTAGAGAAAACAGTACTTTACCACTCTCCTGCCTTTTCCATGGTTATTCTATTGGAAAAGAACGAGTTTTGGACAACTACCTTTCATTCTTGCCAAACTCTTTGCAGACCTCCGTGCAAGCTTTAGAACAAGATTTTGGATGTTTTCTTTCCTGGCAGAGTTTCTCCTTGCAAGATATGGTGGAAAAGCTTTTGGCTGAGTGTAGAGCGGCAAGACACGCAGAAGACGCAGATACGCAGCTCTCCGAAGCTAAGTGCCGGTCCCGGGCTTCTTTCGGCACAAACCGCTCTCAGGAGCTCCCTGCGCTCGCCACAATGCTCTGTGTGCGAAGAAGCCGCTTCTTCGCCTCCGGGAGAATCGGCGAGCGGCAGCTTCCCAAAGGCGAAGATGCAAGCTGCAGCACACAGGCACAGTGTGGGCAGCCTTCAGACTTAGAGAAAACAGTACTTTACCACTCTCCTGCCTTTTCCATGGTTATTCTATTGGAAAAGAACGAGTTTTGGACAACTACCTTTCATTCTTGCCAAACTCTTTGCAGACCTCCGTGCAAGCTTTAGAACAAGATTTTGGATGTTTTCTTTCCTGGCAGAGTTTCTCCTTGCAAGATATGGTGGAAAAGCTTTTTGCTGAGTGTAGAGCGGCAAGACACGCAGAAGACGCAGATACGCAGCTCTCCGAAGCTAAGTGCCGGTCCCGGGCTTCTTTCGGCACAAACCGCTCTTAGGTGCAAACCGCGACCGGCCCAATGCTCTGTGTGCGAAGAAGCCGCTTCTTCGCCTCCGGGAGAATCGGCGAGAGGCAGCTTCCCAAAGGCAAAGATGCAAGCTGCAGCACACAGGCACAGTGTGGGCAGCATTCAGACTTAGAGAAAACAGTACTTTACCACTCTCCTGCCTTTTCCATGGTTATTCTATTGGAAAAGAACGAGTTTTGGACAACTACCTTTCATTCTTGCCAAACTCTTTGCAGACCTCCGTGCAAGCTTTAGAACAAGATTTTGGATGTTTTCTTTCCTGGCAGAGTTTCTCCTTGCAAGATATGGTGGAAAAGCTTTTGGCTGAGTGTAGAGCGGCAAGACACGCAGAAGACGCAGATACGCAGCTCTCCGAAGCTAAGTGCCGGTCCTGGGCTTCTTTCGGCACAAACCGCTCTTAGGTGCAAACCGCGACCGGCCCAATGCTCTGTGTGCGAAGAAGCCGCTTCTTCGCCTCCGGGAGAATCGGCGAGCGGCAGCTTTCCAAAGGCGAAGATGCAAGCTGCAGCACACAGGCACAGTGTGGGCAGCCTTCAGACTTAGAGAAAACAGTACTTTACCACTCTCCTGCCTTTTCCATGGTTATTCTATTGGAAAAGAACGAGTTTTGGACAACTACCTTTCATTCTTGCCAAACTCTTTGCAGACCTCCGTGCAAGCTTTAGAACAAGATTTTGGATGTTTTCTTTCCTGGCAGAGTTTCTCCTTGCAAGATTTTTGGCTGAGTGTAGAGCGGCAAGACACGGAGAAGACGCAGATACGCAGCTCTCCGAAGCTAAGTGCCGGCCCTGGGCTTCTTTCGGCACAAACCGCTCTCAGGAGCTCCCTGCGCTCGCCACAATGCTCTGTGTGCGAAGAAGCCGCTTCTTCGCCTGCGGGAGAATCGGCGAGCGGCAGCTTCCCAAAGGCGAAGATGCAAGCTGCAGCACACAGGCACAGTGTGGGCAGCCTTCAGACTTAGAGAAAACAGTACTTTACCACTCTCCTGCCTTTTCCATGGTTATTCTATTGGAAAAGAACGAGTTTTGGACAACTACCTTTCATTCTTGCCAAACTCTTTGCAGACCTCCGTGCAAGCTTTAGAACAAGATTTTGGATGTTTTCTTTCCTGGCAGAGTTTCTCCTTGCAAGATATGGTGGAAAAGCTTTTGGCTGAGTGTAGAGCGGCAAGACACGCAGAAGACTCAGATACGCAGCTCTCTGAAGCTAAGTGCCGGTCCCGGGCTTCTTTCGGCACAAACTGCTCTTAGGTGCAAACCGCGACCGGCCCAATGCTCTGTGTGCGAAGAAGCCGCTTCTTCGCCTCCGGGAGAATCGGCAAGCGGCAGCTTCCCAAAGGCGAAGATGCAAGCTGCAGCACACAGGCACAGTGTGGGCAGCATTCAGACTTAGAGAAAACAGTACTTTACCACTCTCCTGCCTTTTCCATAGTTATTCTATTGGAAAAGAACGAGTTTTGGACAACTACCTTTCATTCTTGCCAAACTCTTTGCAGACCTCCGTGCAAGCTTTAGAACAAGATTTTGGATGTTTTCTTTCCTGGCAGAGTTTCTCCTTGCAAGATATGGTGGAAAAGCTTTTGGCTGAGTGTAGAGCGGGAAGACACGCAGAAGACGCAGATACGCAGCTCTCCGAAGCTAAGTGCCGGTCCCGGGCTTCTTTCGGCACAAACCGCTCTCAGGAGCTCCCTGCGCTCGCCACAATGCTCTGTGTGCGAAGAAGCCGCTTCTTCGCCTCCGGGAGAATCGGCGAGCGGCAGCTTCCCAAAGGCGAAGATGCAAGCTGCAGCACACAGGCACAGTGTGGGCAGCCTTCAGACTTAGAGAAAACAGTACTTTACCACTCTCCTGCCTTTTCCATGGTTATTCTATTGGAAAAGAACGAGTTTTGGACAACTACCTTTCATTCTTGACAAACTCTTTGCAGACCTCCGTGCAAGCTTTAGAACAAGATTTTGGATGTTTTCTTTCCTGGCAGAGTTTCTCCTTGCAAGATATGGTGGAAAAGCTTTTGGCTGAGTGTAGAGCGGCAAGACACGCAGAAGACGCAGATACGCAGCTCTCCGAAGCTAAGTGCCGGTCCCGGGCTTCTTTCAGCAGAAGCCGCTCTTAGGTGCAAACCGCGACCGGCCCAATGCTCTGTGTGCGAAGAAGCCGCTTCTTGGCCTCCGGGAGAATCGGCGAGCGGCAGCTTCCCAAAGGCGAAGATGCAAGCTGCAGCACACAGGCACAGTGTGGGCAGCCTTCAGACTTAGAGAAAACAGTACTTTACCACTCTCCTGCCTTTTCCATGGTTATTCTATTGGAAAAGAACGAGTTTTGGACAACTACCTTTCATTCTTGCCAAACTCTTTGCAGACCTCCGTGCAAGCTTTAGAACAAGATTTTGGATGTTTTCTTTCCTGGCAGAGTTTCTCCTTGCAAGATATGGTGGAAAAGCTTTTGGCTGAGTGTAGAGCGGCAAGACACGGAGAAGACGCAGATACGCAGCTCTCCGAAGCTAAGTGCCGGCCCTGGGCTTCTTTCGGCACAAACCGCTCTCAGGAGCTCCCTGCGCTCGCCACAATGCTCTGTGTGCGAAGAAGCCGCTTCTTCGCCTGCGGGAGAATCGGCGAGCGGCAGCTTCCCAAAGGCGAAGATGCAAGCTGCAGCACACAGGCACAGTGTGGGCAGCCTTCAGACTTAGAGAAAACAGTACTTTACCACTCTCCTGCCTTTTCCATGGTTATTCTATTGGAAAAGAACGAGTTTTGGACAACTACCTTTCATTCTTGCCAAACTCTTTGCAGACCTCCGTGCAAGCTTTAGAACAAGATTTTGGATGTTTTCTTTCCTGGCAGAGTTTCTCCTTGCAAGATATGGTGGAAAAGCTTTTGGCTGAGTGTAGAGCGGCAAGACACGCAGAAGACGCAGATACGCAGCTCTCCGAAGCTAAGTGCCGGTCCCGGGCTTCTTTCGGCACAAACCGCTCTCAGGAGCTCCCTGCGCTCGCCACAATGCTCTGTGTGCGAAGAAGCCGCTTCTTCGCCTCCGGGAGAATCGGCGAGCGGCAGCTTCCCAAAGGCGAAGATGCAAGCTGCAGCACACAGGCACAGTGTGGGCAGCCTTCAGACTTAGAGAAAACAGTACTTTACCACTCTCCTGCCTTTTCCATGGTTATTCTATTGGAAAAGAACGAGTTTTGGACAACTACCTTTCATTCTTGCCAAACTCTTTGCAGACCTCCGTGCAAGCTTTAGAACAAGATTTTGGATGTTTTCTTTCCTGGCAGAGTTTCTCCTTGCAAGATATGCTGGAAAAGCTTTTGGCTGAGTGTAGAGCGGCAAGACACGCAGAAGACGCAGATACGCAGCTCTCCGAAGCTAAGTGCCGGTCCCAGGCTTCTTTCGGCACAAACCGCTCTCAGGAGCTCCCTGCGCTCGCCACAATGCTCTGTGTGCGAAGAAGCCGCTTCTTCGCCTCCGGGAGAATCGGCGAGCGGCAGCTTCCCAAAGGCGAAGATGCAAGCTGCAGCACACAGGCACAGTGTGGGCAGCCTTCAGACTTAGAGAAAACAGTACTTTACCACTCTCCTGCCTTTTCCATGGTTATTCTATTGGAAAAGAACGAGTTTTGGACAACTACCTTTCATTCTTGCCAAACTCTTTGCAGACCTCCGTGCAAGCTTTAGAACAAGATTTTGGATGTTTTCTTTCCTGGCAGAGTTTCTCCTTGCAAGATATGCTGGAAAAGCTTTTGGCTGAGTGTAGAGCGGCAAGACACGCAGAAGACGCAGATACGCAGCTCTCCGAAGCTAAGTGCCGGTCCCGGGCTTCTTTCGGCACAAACCGCTCTTAGGTGCAAACCGCGACCGGCCCAATGCTCTGTGTGCGAAGAAGCCGCTTCTTCGCCTCCGGGAGAATCGGCGAGCGGCAGCTTCCCAAAGGCGAAGATGCAAGCTGCAGCACACAGGCACAGTGTGGGCAGCCTTCAGACTTAGAGAAAACAGTACTTTACCACTCTCCTGCCTTTTCCATGGTTATTCTATTGGAAAAGAACGAGTTTTGGACAACTACCTTTCATTCTTGCCAAACTCTTTGCAGACCTCCGTGCAAGCTTTAGAACAAGATTTTGGATGTTTTCTTTCCTGGCAGAGTTTCTCCTTGCAAGATATGGTGGAAAAGCTTTTGGCTGAGTGTAGAGCGGCAAGACACGCAGAAGACGCAGATACGCAGCTCTCCGAAGCTAAGTGCCGGTCCCGGGCTTCTTTCGGCACAAACCGCTCTCAGGAGCTCCCTGCGCTCGCCACAATGCTCTGTGTGCGAAGAAGCCGCTTCTTCGCCTCCGGGAGAATCGGCGAGCGGCAGCTTCCCAAAGGCGAAGATGCAAGCTGCAGCACACAGGCACAGTGTGGGCAGCCTTCAGACTTAGAGAAAACAGTACTTTACCACTCTCCTGCCTTTTCCATGGTTATTCTATTGGAAAAGAACGAGTTTTGGACAACTACCTTTCATTCTTGCCAAACTCTTTGCAGACCTCCGTGCAAGCTTTAGAACAAGATTTTGGATGTTTTCTTTCCTGGCAGAGTTTCTCCTTGCAAGATATGGTGGAAAAGCTTTTTGCTGAGTGTAGAGCGGCAAGACACGCAGAAGACGCAGATACGCAGCTCTCCGAAGCTAAGTGCCGGTCCCGGGCTTCTTTCGGCACAAACCGCTCTTAGGTGCAAACCGCGACCGGCCCAATGCTCTGTGTGCGAAGAAGCCGCTTCTTCGCCTCCGGGAGAATCGGCGAGAGGCAGCTTCCCAAAGGCAAAGATGCAAGCTGCAGCACACAGGCACAGTGTGGGCAGCATTCAGACTTAGAGAAAACAGTACTTTACCACTCTCCTGCCTTTTCCATGGTTATTCTATTGGAAAAGAACGAGTTTTGGACAACTACCTTTCATTCTTGCCAAACTCTTTGCAGACCTCCGTGCAAGCTTTAGAACAAGATTTTGGATGTTTTCTTTCCTGGCAGAGTTTCTCCTTGCAAGATATGGTGGAAAAGCTTTTGGCTGAGTGTAGAGCGGCAAGACACGCAGAAGACGCAGATACGCAGCTCTCCGAAGCTAAGTGCCGGTCCTGGGCTTCTTTCGGCACAAACCGCTCTTAGGTGCAAACCGCGACCGGCCCAATGCTCTGTGTGCGAAGAAGCCGCTTCTTCGCCTCCGGGAGAATCGGCGAGCGGCAGCTTTCCAAAGGCGAAGATGCAAGCTGCAGCACACAGGCACAGTGTGGGCAGCCTTCAGACTTAGAGAAAACAGTACTTTACCACTCTCCTGCCTTTTCCATGGTTATTCTATTGGAAAAGAACGAGTTTTGGACAACTACCTTTCATTCTTGCCAAACTCTTTGCAGACCTCCGTGCAAGCTTTAGAACAAGATTTTGGATGTTTTCTTTCCTGGCAGAGTTTCTCCTTGCAAGATTTTTGGCTGAGTGTAGAGCGGCAAGACACGGAGAAGACGCAGATACGCAGCTCTCCGAAGCTAAGTGCCGGCCCTGGGCTTCTTTCGGCACAAACCGCTCTCAGGAGCTCCCTGCGCTCGCCACAATGCTCTGTGTGCGAAGAAGCCGCTTCTTCGCCTGCGGGAGAATCGGCGAGCGGCAGCTTCCCAAAGGCGAAGATGCAAGCTGCAGCACACAGGCACAGTGTGGGCAGCCTTCAGACTTAGAGAAAACAGTACTTTACCACTCTCCTGCCTTTTCCATGGTTATTCTATTGGAAAAGAACGAGTTTTGGACAACTACCTTTCATTCTTGCCAAACTCTTTGCAGACCTCCGTGCAAGCTTTAGAACAAGATTTTGGATGTTTTCTTTCCTGGCAGAGTTTCTCCTTGCAAGATATGGTGGAAAAGCTTTTGGCTGAGTGTAGAGCGGCAAGACACGCAGAAGACTCAGATACGCAGCTCTCTGAAGCTAAGTGCCGGTCCCGGGCTTCTTTCGGCACAAACTGCTCTTAGGTGCAAACCGCGACCGGCCCAATGCTCTGTGTGCGAAGAAGCCGCTTCTTCGCCTCCGGGAGAATCGGCAAGCGGCAGCTTCCCAAAGGCGAAGATGCAAGCTGCAGCACACAGGCACAGTGTGGGCAGCATTCAGACTTAGAGAAAACAGTACTTTACCACTCTCCTGCCTTTTCCATAGTTATTCTATTGGAAAAGAACGAGTTTTGGACAACTACCTTTCATTCTTGCCAAACTCTTTGCAGACCTCCGTGCAAGCTTTAGAACAAGATTTTGGATGTTTTCTTTCCTGGCAGAGTTTCTCCTTGCAAGATATGGTGGAAAAGCTTTTGGCTGAGTGTAGAGCGGGAAGACACGCAGAAGACGCAGATACGCAGCTCTCCGAAGCTAAGTGCCGGTCCCGGGCTTCTTTCGGCACAAACCGCTCTCAGGAGCTCCCTGCGCTCGCCACAATGCTCTGTGTGCGAAGAAGCCGCTTCTTCGCCTCCGGGAGAATCGGCGAGCGGCAGCTTCCCAAAGGCGAAGATGCAAGCTGCAGCACACAGGCACAGTGTGGGCAGCCTTCAGACTTAGAGAAAACAGTACTTTACCACTCTCCTGCCTTTTCCATGGTTATTCTATTGGAAAAGAACGAGTTTTGGACAACTACCTTTCATTCTTGACAAACTCTTTGCAGACCTCCGTGCAAGCTTTAGAACAAGATTTTGGATGTTTTCTTTCCTGGCAGAGTTTCTCCTTGCAAGATATGGTGGAAAAGCTTTTGGCTGAGTGTAGAGCGGCAAGACACGCAGAAGACGCAGATACGCAGCTCTCCGAAGCTAAGTGCCGGTCCCGGGCTTCTTTCAGCAGAAGCCGCTCTTAGGTGCAAACCGCGACCGGCCCAATGCTCTGTGTGCGAAGAAGCCGCTTCTTGGCCTCCGGGAGAATCGGCGAGCGGCAGCTTCCCAAAGGCGAAGATGCAAGCTGCAGCACACAGGCACAGTGTGGGCAGCCTTCAGACTTAGAGAAAACAGTACTTTACCACTCTCCTGCCTTTTCCATGGTTATTCTATTGGAAAAGAACGAGTTTTGGACAACTACCTTTCATTCTTGCCAAACTCTTTGCAGACCTCCGTGCAAGCTTTAGAACAAGATTTTGGATGTTTTCTTTCCTGGCAGAGTTTCTCCTTGCAAGATATGGTGGAAAAGCTTTTGGCTGAGTGTAGAGCGGCAAGACACGGAGAAGACGCAGATACGCAGCTCTCCGAAGCTAAGTGCCGGCCCTGGGCTTCTTTCGGCACAAACCGCTCTCAGGAGCTCCCTGCGCTCGCCACAATGCTCTGTGTGCGAAGAAGCCGCTTCTTCGCCTGCGGGAGAATCGGCGAGCGGCAGCTTCCCAAAGGCGAAGATGCAAGCTGCAGCACACAGGCACAGTGTGGGCAGCCTTCAGACTTAGAGAAAACAGTACTTTACCACTCTCCTGCCTTTTCCATGGTTATTCTATTGGAAAAGAACGAGTTTTGGACAACTACCTTTCATTCTTGCCAAACTCTTTGCAGACCTCCGTGCAAGCTTTAGAACAAGATTTTGGATGTTTTCTTTCCTGGCAGAGTTTCTCCTTGCAAGATATGGTGGAAAAGCTTTTGGCTGAGTGTAGAGCGGCAAGACACGCAGAAGACGCAGATACGCAGCTCTCCGAAGCTAAGTGCCGGTCCCGGGCTTCTTTCGGCACAAACCGCTCTCAGGAGCTCCCTGCGCTCGCCACAATGCTCTGTGTGCGAAGAAGCCGCTTCTTCGCCTCCGGGAGAATCGGCGAGCGGCAGCTTCCCAAAGGCGAAGATGCAAGCTGCAGCACACAGGCACAGTGTGGGCAGCCTTCAGACTTAGAGAAAACAGTACTTTACCACTCTCCTGCCTTTTCCATGGTTATTCTATTGGAAAAGAACGAGTTTTGGACAACTACCTTTCATTCTTGCCAAACTCTTTGCAGACCTCCGTGCAAGCTTTAGAACAAGATTTTGGATGTTTTCTTTCCTGGCAGAGTTTCTCCTTGCAAGATATGCTGGAAAAGCTTTTGGCTGAGTGTAGAGCGGCAAGACACGCAGAAGACGCAGATACGCAGCTCTCCGAAGCTAAGTGCCGGTCCCAGGCTTCTTTCGGCACAAACCGCTCTCAGGAGCTCCCTGCGCTCGCCACAATGCTCTGTGTGCGAAGAAGCCGCTTCTTCGCCTCCGGGAGAATCGGCGAGCGGCAGCTTCCCAAAGGCGAAGATGCAAGCTGCAGCACACAGGCACAGTGTGGGCAGCCTTCAGACTTAGAGAAAACAGTACTTTACCACTCTCCTGCCTTTTCCATGGTTATTCTATTGGAAAAGAACGAGTTTTGGACAACTACCTTTCATTCTTGCCAAACTCTTTGCAGACCTCCGTGCAAGCTTTAGAACAAGATTTTGGATGTTTTCTTTCCTGGCAGAGTTTCTCTTTGCAAGATATGGTGGAAAAGCTTTTTGCTGAGTGTAGAGCGGCAAGACACGCAGAAGACGCAGATATGCAGCTCTCCGAAGCTAAGTGCCGGTCCCGGGCTTCTTTCGGCAGAAGCCGCTCTTAGGTGCAAACCGCGACCGGCCCAATGCTCTGTGTGCGAAGAAGCCGCTTCTTCGCCTGCGGGAGAATCGGCGAGCGGCAGCTTCCCAAAGGCGAAGATGCAAGCTGCAGCACACAGGCACAGTGTGGGCAGCCTTCAGACTTAGAGAAAACAGTACTTTACCACTCTCCTGCCTTTTCCATGGTTATTCTATTGGAAAAGAACGAGTTTTGGACAACTACCTTTCATTCTTGCCAAACTCTTTGCAGACCTCCGTGCAAGCTTTAGAACAAGATTTTGGATGTTTTCTTTCCTGGCAGAGTTTCTCCTTGCAAGATATGGTGGAAAAGCTTTTGGCTGAGTGTAGAGCGGCAAGACACGCAGAAGACGCAGATACGCAGCTCTCCGAAGCTAAGTGCCGGTCCCGGGCTTCTTTCGGCACAAACCGCTCTCAGGAGCTCCCTGCGCTCGCCACAATGCTCTGTGTGCGAAGAAGCCGCTTCTTCGCCTCCGGGAGAATCGGCGAGCGGCAGCTTCCCAAAGGCGAAGATGCAAGCTGCAGCACACAGGCACAGTGTGGGCAGCATTCAGACTTAGAGAAAACAGTACTTTACCACTCTCCTGCCTTTTCCATGGTTATTCTATTGGAAAAGAACGAGTTTTGGACAACTACCTTTCATTCTTGACAAACTCTTTGCAGACCTCCGTGCAAGCTTTAGAACAAGATTTTGGATGTTTTCTTTCCTGGCAGAGTTTCTCCTTGCAAGATATGGTGGAAAAGCTTTTGGCTGAGTGTAGAGCGGCAAGACACGCAGAAGACGCAGATACGCAGCTCTCCGAAGCTAAGTGCCGGTCCCGGGCTTCTTTTGGCAGAAGCCGCTCTTAGGTGCAAACCGCGACCGGCCCAATGCTCTGTGTGCGAAGAAGCCGCTTCTTCGCCTCCGGGAGAATCGGCGAGCGGCAGCTTCCCAAAGGCGAAGATGCAAGCTGCAGCACACAGGCACAGTGTGGGCAGCCTTCAGACTTAGAGAAAACAGTACTTTACCACTCTCCTGCCTTTTCCATGGTTATTCTATTGGAAAAGAACGAGTTTTGGACAACTACCTTTCATTCTTGCCAAACTCTTTGCAGACCTCCGTGCAAGCTTTAGAACAAGATTTTGGATGTTTTCTTTCCTGGCAGAGTTTCTCCTTGCAAGATATGGTGGAAAAGCTTTTGGCTGAGTGTAGAGCGGCAAGACACGCAGAAGACGCAGATACGCAGCTCTCCGAAGCTAAGTGCCGGTCCCGGGCTTCTTTCGGCACAAACCGCTCTCAGGAGCTCCCTGCGCTCGCCACAATGCTCTCTGTGCGAAGAAGCCGCTTCTTCGCCTCCGGGAGAATCGGCGAGCGGCAGCTTCCCAAAGGCGAAGATGCAAGCTGCAGCACACAGGCACAGTGTGGGCAGCCTTCAGACTTAGAGAAAACAGTACTTTACCACTCTCCTGCCTTTTCCATGGTTATTCTATTGGAAAAGAACGAGTTTTGGACAACTACCTTTCATTCTTGACAAACTCTTTGCAGACCTCCGTGCAAGCTTTAGAACAAGATTTTGGATGTTTTCTTTCCTGGCAGAGTTTCTCTTTGCAAGATATGGTGGAAAAGCTTTTTGCTGAGTGTAGAGCGGCAAGACACGCAGAAGACGCAGATACGCAGCTCTCCGAAGCTAAGTGCCGGTCCCGGGCTTCTTTCGGCAGAAGCCGCTCTTAGGTGCAAACCGCGACCGGCCCAATGCTCTGTGTGCGAAGAAGCCGCTTCTTCGCCTGCGGGAGAATCGGCGAGCGGCAGCTTCCCAAAGGCGAAGATGCAAGCTGCAGCACACAGGCACAGTGTGGGCAGCCTTCAGACTTAGAGAAAACAGTACTTTACCACTCTCCTGCCTTTTCCATGGTTATTCTATTGGAAAAGAACGAGTTTTGGACAACTACCTTTCATTCTTGCCAAACTCTTTGCAGACCTCCGTGCAAGCTTTAGAACAAGATTTTGGATGTTTTCTTTCCTGGCAGAGTTTCTCCTTGCAAGATATGGTGGAAAAGCTTTTGGCTGAGTGTAGAGCGGCAAGACACGCAGAAGACGCAGATACGCAGCTCTCCGAAGCTAAGTGCCGGTCCCGGGCTTCTTTCGGCACAAACCGCTCTCAGGAGCTCCCTGCGCTCGCCACAATGCTCTGTGTGCGAAGAAGCCGCTTCTTCGCCTCCGGGAGAATCGGCGAGCGGCAGCTTCCCAAAGGCGAAGATGCAAGCTGCAGCACACAGGCACAGTGTGGGCAGCCTTCAGACTTAGAGAAAACAGTACTTTACCACTCTCCTGCCTTTTCCATGGTTATTCTATTGGAAAAGAACGAGTTTTGGACAACTACCTTTCATTCTTGCCAAACTCTTTGCAGACCTCCGTGCAAGCTTTAGAACAAGATTTTGGATGTTTTCTTTCCTGGCAGAGTTTCTCCTTGCAAGATATGGTGGAAAAGCTTTTTGCTGAGTGTAGAGCGGCAAGACACGCAGAAGACGCAGATACGCAGCTCTCCGAAGCTAAGTGCCGGTCCCGGGCTTCTTTCGGCACAAACCGCTCTCAGGAGCTCCCTGCGCTCGCCACAATGCTCTGTGTGCGAAGAAGCCGCTTCTTCGCCTCCGGGAGAATCGGCGAGCGGCAGCTTCCCAAAGGCGAAGATGCAAGCTGCAGCACACAGGCACAGTGTGGGCAGCCTTCAGACTTAGAGAAAACAGTACTTTACCACTCTCCTGCCTTTTCCATGGTTATTCTATTGGAAAAGAACGAGTTTTGGACAACTACCTTTCATTCTTGCCAAACTCTTTGCAGACCTCCGTGCAAGCTTTAGAACAAGATTTTGGATGTTTTCTTTCCTGGCAGAGTTTCTCCTTGCAAGATATGGTGGAAAAGCTTTTGGCTGAGTGTAGAGCGGCAAGACACGCAGAAGACGCAGATACGCAGCTCTCCGAAGCTAAGTGCCGGTCCCGGGCTTCTTTCGGCACAAACCGCTCTCAGGAGCTCCCTGCGCTCGCCACAATGCTCTGTGTGCGAAGAAGCCGCTTCTTCGCCTCCGGGAGAATCGGCGAGCGGCAGCTTCCCAAAGGCGAAGATGCAAGCTGCAGAACACAGGCACAGTGTGGGCAGCCTTCAGACTTAGAGAAAACAGTACTTTACCACTCTCCTGCCTTTTCCATGGTTATTCTATTGGAAAAGAACGAGTTTTGGACAACTACCTTTCATTCTTGACAAACTCTTTGCAGACCTCCGTGCAAGCTTTAGAACAAGATTTTGGATGTTTTCTTTCCTGGCAGAGTTTCTCCTTGCAAGATATGGTGGAAAAGCTTTTGGCTGAGTGTAGAGCAGCAAGACACGCAGAAGACGCAGATACGCAGCTCTCTGAAGCTAAGTGCCGGTCCCGGGCTTCTTTCGGCACAAACTGCTCTTAGGTGCAAACCGCGACCGGCCCAATGCTCTGTGTGCGAAGAAGCCGCTTCTTCGCCTCCGGGAGAATCGGCAAGCGGCAGCTTCCCAAAGGCGAAGATGCAAGCTGCAGCACACAGGCACAGTGTGGGCAGCATTCAGACTTAGAGAAAACAGTACTTTACCACTCTCCTGCCTTTTCCATAGTTATTCTATTGGAAAAGAACGAGTTTTGGACAACTACCTTTCATTCTTGCCAAACTCTTTGCAGACCTCCGTGCAAGCTTTAGAACAAGATTTTGGATGTTTTCTTTCCTGGCAGAGTTTCTCCTTGCAAGATATGGTGGAAAAGCTTTTGGCTGAGTGTAGAGCGGGAAGACACGCAGAAGACGCAGATACGCAGCTCTCCGAAGCTAAGTGCCGGTCCCGGGCTTCTTTCGGCACAAACCGCTCTCAGGAGCTCCCTGCGCTCGCCACAATGCTCTGTGTGCGAAGAAGCCGCTTCTTCGCCTCCGGGAGAATCGGCGAGCGGCAGCTTCCCAAAGGCGAAGATGCAAGCTGCAGCACACAGGCACAGTGTGGGCAGCCTTCAGACTTAGAGAAAACAGTACTTTACCACTCTCCTGCCTTTTCCATGGTTATTCTATTGGAAAAGAACGAGTTTTGGACAACTACCTTTCATTCTTGACAAACTCTTTGCAGACCTCCGTGCAAGCTTTAGAACAAGATTTTGGATGTTTTCTTTCCTGGCAGAGTTTCTCTTTGCAAGATATGGTGGAAAAGCTTTTGGCTGAGTGTAGAGCGGCAAGACACGCAGAAGACGCAGATACGCAGCTCTCCGAAGCTAAGTGCCGGTCCCGGGCTTCTTTCAGCAGAAGCCGCTCTTAGGTGCAAACCGCGACCGGCCCAATGCTCTGTGTGCGAAGAAGCCGCTTCTTGGCCTCCGGGAGAATCGGCGAGCGGCAGCTTCCCAAAGGCGAAGATGCAAGCTGCAGCACACAGGCACAGTGTGGGCAGCCTTCAGACTTAGAGAAAACAGTACTTTACCACTCTCCTGCCTTTTCCATGGTTATTCTATTGGAAAAGAACGAGTTTTGGACAACTACCTTTCATTCTTGCCAAACTCTTTGCAGACCTCCGTGCAAGCTTTAGAACAAGATTTTGGATGTTTTCTTTCCTGGCAGAGTTTCTCCTTGCAAGATATGGTGGAAAAGCTTTTGGCTGAGTGTAGAGCGGCAAGACACGCAGAAGACGCAGATACGCAGCTCTCCGAAGCTAAGTGCCGGTCCCGGGCTTCTTTCGGCACAAACCGCTCTCAGGAGCTCCCTGCGCTCGCCACAATGCTCTGTGTGCGAAGAAGCCGCTTCTTCGCCTCCGGGAGAATCGGCGAGCGGCAGCTTCCCAAAGGCGAAGATGCAAGCTGCAGCACACAGGCACAGTGTGGGCAGCCTTCAGACTTAGAGAAAACAGTACTTTACCACTCTCCTGCCTTTTCCATGGTTATTCTATTGGAAAAGAACGAGTTTTGGACAACTACCTTTCATTCTTGCCAAACTCTTTGCAGACCTCCGTGCAAGCTTTAGAACAAGATTTTGGATGTTTTCTTTCCTGGCAGAGTTTCTCCTTGCAAGATATGGTGGAAAAGCTTTTGGCTGAGTGTAGAGCGGCAAGACACGCAGAAGACGCAGATACGCAGCTCTCCGAAGCTAAGTGCCGGTCCCGGGCTTCTTTCGGCACAAACCGCTCTCAGGAGCTCCCTGCGCTCGCCACAATGCTCTGTGTGCGAAGAAGCCGCTTCTTCGCCTCCGGGAGAATCGGCGAGCGGCAGCTTCCCAAAGGCGAAGATGCAAGCTGCAGCACACAGGCACAGTGTGGGCAGCCTTCAGACTTAGAGAAAACAGTACTTTACCACTCTCCTGCCTTTTCCATGGTTATTCTATTGGAAAAGAACGAGTTTTGGACAACTACCTTTCATTCTTGCCAAACTCTTTGCAGACCTCCGTGCAAGCTTTAGAACAAGATTTTGGATGTTTTCTTTCCTGGCAGAGTTTCTCCTTGCAAGATATGCTGGAAAAGCTTTTGGCTGAGTGTAGAGCGGCAAGACACGCAGAAGACGCAGATACGCAGCTCTCCGAAGCTAAGTGCCGGTCCCGGGCTTCTTTCGGCACAAACCGCTCTCAGGAGCTCCCTGCGCTCGCCACAATGCTCTGTGTGCGAAGAAGCCGCTTCTTCGCCTCCGGGAGAATCGGCGAGCGGCAGCTTCCCAAAGGCGAAGATGCAAGCTGCAGCACACAGGCACAGTGTGGGCAGCCTTCAGACTTAGAGAAAACAGTACTTTACCACTCTCCTGCCTTTTCCATGGTTATTCTATTGGAAAAGAACGAGTTTTGGACAACTACCTTTCATTCTTGCCAAACTCTTTGCAGACCTCCGTGCAAGCTTTAGAACAAGATTTTGGATGTTTTCTTTCCTGGCAGAGTTTCTCCTTGCAAGATATGGTGGAAAAGCTTTTGGCTGAGTGTAGAGCGGCAAGACACGCAGAAGACGCAGATACGCAGCTCTCCGAAGCTAAGTGCCGGTCCCGGGCTTCTTTCGGCACAAACCGCTCTCAGGAGCTCCCTGCGCTCGCCACAATGCTCTGTGTGCGAAGAAGCCGCTTCTTGGCCTCCGGGAGAATCGGCGAGCGGCAGCTTCCCAAAGGCGAAGATGCAAGCTGCAGCACACAGGCACAGTGTGGGCAGCCTTCAGACTTAGAGAAAACAGTACTTTACCACTCTCCTGCCTTTTCCATGGTTATTCTATTGGAAAAGAACGAGTTTTGGACAACTACCTTTCATTCTTGCCAAACTCTTTGCAGACCTCCGTGCAAGCTTTAGAACAAGATTTTGGATGTTTTCTTTCCTGGCAGAGTTTCTCCTTGCAAGATATGCTGGAAAAGCTTTTGGCTGAGTGTAGAGCGGCAAGACACGCAGAAGACGCAGATACGCAGCTCTCCGAAGCTAAGTGCCGGTCCCAGGCTTCTTTCGGCACAAACCGCTCTCAGGAGCTCCCTGCGCTCGCCACAATGCTCTGTGTGCGAAGAAGCCGCTTCTTCGCCTCCGGGAGAATCGGCGAGCGGCAGCTTCCCAAAGGCGAAGATGCAAGCTGCACCACACAGGCACAGTGTGGGCAGCATTCAGACTTAGAGAAAACAGTACTTTACCACTCTCCTGCCTTTTCCATGGTTATTCTATTGGAAAAGAACGAGTTTTGGACAACTACCTTTCATTCTTGCCAAACTCTTTGCAGACCTCCGTGCAAGCTTTAGAACAAGATTTTGGATGTTTTCTTTCCTGGCAGAGTTTCTCTTTGCAAGATATGGTGGAAAAGCTTTTTGCTGAGTGTAGAGCGGCAAGACACGCAGAAGACGCAGATATGCAGCTCTCCGAAGCTAAGTGCCGGTCCCGGGCTTCTTTCGGCAGAAGCCGCTCTTAGGTGCAAACCGCGACCGGCCCAATGCTCTGTGTGCGAAGAAGCCGCTTCTTCGCCTCCGGGAGAATCGGCGAGCGGCAGCTTCCCAAAGGCGAAGATGCAAGCTGCACCACACAGGCACAGTGTGGGCAGCATTCAGACTTAGAGAAAACAGTACTTTACCACTCTCCTGCCTTTTCCATGGTTATTCTATTGGAAAAGAACGAGTTTTGGACAACTACCTTTCATTCTTGCCAAACTCTTTGCAGACCTCCGTGCAAGCTTTAGAACAAGATTTTGGATGTTTTCTTTCCTGGCAGAGTTTCTCCTTGCAAGATATGCTGGAAAAGCTTTTGGCTGAGTGTAGAGCGGCAAGACACGCAGAAGACGCAGATACGCAGCTCTCCGAAGCTAAGTGCCGGTCCCGGGCTTCTTTCGGCACAAACCGCTCTCAGGAGCTCCCTGCGCTCGCCACAATGCTCTGTGTGCGAAGAAGCCGCTTCTTCGCCTGCGGGAGAATCGGCGAGCGGCAGCTTCCCAAAGGCGAAGATGCAAGCTGCAGCACACAGGCACAGTGTGGGCAGCCTTCAGACTTAGAGAAAACAGTACTTTACCACTCTCCTGCCTTTTCCATGGTTCTTCTATTGGAAAAGAACGAGTTTTGGACAACTACCTTTCATTCTTGCCAAACTCTTTGCAGACCTCCGTGCAAGCTTTAGAACAAGATTTTGGATGTTTTCTTTCCTGGCAGAGTTTCTCCTTGCAAGATATGGTGGAAAAGCTTTTGGCTGAGTGTAGAGCGGCAAGACACGCAGAAGACGCAGATACGCAGCTCTCCGAAGCTAAGTGCCGGTCCCGGGCTTCTTTCGGCACAAACCGCTCTCAGGAGCTCCCTGCGCTCGCCACAATGCTCTGTGTGCGAAGAAGCCGCTTCTTCGCCTCCGGGAGAATCGGCGAGCGGCAGCTTCCCAAAGGCGAAGATGCAAGCTGCAGCACACAGGCACAGTGTGGGCAGCCTTCAGACTTAGAGAAAACAGTACTTTACCACTCTCCTGCCTTTTCCATGGTTATTCTATTGGAAAAGAACGAGTTTTGGACAACTACCTTTCATTCTTGCCAAACTCTTTGCAGACCTCCGTGCAAGCTTTAGAACAAGATTTTGGATGTTTTCTTTCCTGGCAGAGTTTCTCCTTGCAAGATATGCTGGAAAAGCTTTTGGCTGAGTGTAGAGCGGCAAGACACGCAGAAGACGCAGATACGCAGCTCTCCGAAGCTAAGTGCCGGTCCCAGGCTTCTTTCGGCACAAACCGCTCTCAGGAGCTCCCTGCGCTCGCCACAATGCTCTGTGTGCGAAGAAGCCGCTTCTTCGCCTCCGGGAGAATCGGCGAGCGGCAGCTTCCCAAAGGCGAAGATGCAAGCTGCACCACACAGGCACAGTGTGGGCAGCATTCAGACTTAGAGAAAACAGTACTTTACCACTCTCCTGCCTTTTCCATGGTTATTCTATTGGAAAAGAACGAGTTTTGGACAACTACCTTTCATTCTTGCCAAACTCTTTGCAGACCTCCGTGCAAGCTTTAGAACAAGATTTTGGATGTTTTCTTTCCTGGCAGAGTTTCTCTTTGCAAGATATGGTGGAAAAGCTTTTTGCTGAGTGTAGAGCGGCAAGACACGCAGAAGACGCAGATATGCAGCTCTCCGAAGCTAAGTGCCGGTCCCGGGCTTCTTTCGGCAGAAGCCGCTCTTAGGTGCAAACCGCGACCGGCCCAATGCTCTGTGTGCGAAGAAGCCGCTTCTTCGCCTCCGGGAGAATCGGCGAGCGGCAGCTTCCCAAAGGCGAAGATGCAAGCTGCAGCACACAGGCACAGTGTGGGCAGCCTTCAGACTTAGAGAAAACAGTACTTTACCACTCTCCTGCCTTTTCCATGGTTATTCTATTGGAAAAGAACGAGTTTTGGACAACTACCTTTCATTCTTGCCAAACTCTTTGCAGACCTGCGTGCAAGCTTTAGAACAAGATTTTGGATGTTTTCTTTCCTGGCAGAGTTTCTCCTTGCAAGATATGGTGGAAAAGCTTTTGGCTGAGTGTAGAGCGGCAAGACACGCAGAAGACGCAGATACGCAGCTCTCCGAAGCTAAGTGCCGGTCCCGGGCTTCTTTCGGCACAAACCGCTCTCAGGAGCTCCCTGCGCTCGCCACAATGCTCTGTGTGCGAAGAAGCCGCTTCTTCGCCTCCGGGAGAATCGGCGAGCGGCAGCTTCCCAAAGGCGAAGATGCAAGCTGCAGCACACAGGCACAGTGTGGGCAGCCTTCAGACTTAGAGAAAACAGTACTTTACCACTCTCCTGCCTTTTCCATGGTTATTCTATTGGAAAAGAACGAGTTTTGGACAACTACCTTTCATTCTTGCCAAACTCTTTGCAGACCTCCGTGCAAGCTTTAGAACAAGATTTTGGATGTTTTCTTTCCTGGCAGAGTTTCTCCTTGCAAGATATGCTGGAAAAGCTTTTGGCTGAGTGTAGAGCGGCAAGACACGCAGAAGACGCAGATACGCAGCTCTCCGAAGCTAAGTGCCGGTCCCGGGCTTCTTTCGGCAGAAGCCGCTCTTAGGTGCAAACCGCGACCGGCCCAATGCTCTGTGTGCGAAGAAGCCGCTTCTTCGCCTCCGGGAGAATCGGCGAGCGGCAGCTTCCCAAAGGCGAAGATGCAAGCTGCAGCACACAGGCACAGTGTGGGCAGCCTTCAGACTTAGAGAAAACAGTACTTTACCACTCTCCTGCCTTTTCCATGGTTATTCTATTGGAAAAGAACGAGTTTTGGACAACTACCTTTCATTCTTGACAAACTCTTTGCAGACCTCCGTGCAAGCTTTAGAACAAGATTTTGGATGTTTTCTTTCCTGGCAGAGTTTCTCCTTGCAAGATATGGTGGAAAAGCTTTTGGCTGAGTGTAGAGCGGCAAGACACGCAGAAGACGCAGATACGCAGCTCTCCGAAGCTAAGTGCCGGTCCCAGGCTTCTTTCGGCACAAACCGCTCTCAGGAGCTCCCTGCGCTCGCCACAATGCTCTGTGTGCGAAGAAGCCGCTTCTTCGCCTCCGGGAGAATCGGCGAGCGGCAGCTTCCCAAAGGCGAAGATGCAAGCTGCAGCACACAGGCACAGTGTGGGCAGCCTTCAGACTTAGAGAAAACAGTACTTTACCACTCTCCTGCCTTTTCCATGGTTATTCTATTGGAAAAGAACGAGTTTTGGACAACTACCTTTCATTCTTGCCAAACTCTTTGCAGACCTCCGTGCAAGCTTTAGAACAAGATTTTGGATGTTTTCTTTCCTGGCAGAGTTTCTCTTTGCAAGATATGGTGGAAAAGCTTTTTGCTGAGTGTAGAGCGGCAAGACACGCAGAAGACGCAGATATGCAGCTCTCCGAAGCTAAGTGCCGGTCCCGGGCTTCTTTCGGCAGAAGCCGCTCTTAGGTGCAAACCGCGACCGGCCCAATGCTCTGTGTGCGAAGAAGCCACTTCTTCGCCTGCGGGAGAATCGGCGAGCGGCAGCTTCCCAAAGGCGAAGATGCAAGCTGCAGCACACAGGCACAGTGTGGGCAGCCTTCAGACTTAGAGAAAACAGTACTTTACCACTCTCCTGCCTTTTCCATGGTTATTCTATTGGAAAAGAACGAGTTTTGGACAACTACCTTTCATTCTTGCCAAACTCTTTGCAGACCTCCGTGCAAGCTTTAGAACAAGATTTTGGATGTTTTCTTTCCTGGCAGAGTTTCTCCTTGCAAGATATGCTGGAAAAGCTTTTGGCTGAGTGTAGAGCGGCAAGACACGCAGAAGACGCAGATACGCAGCTCTCCGAAGCTAAGTGCCGGTCCCGGGCTTCTTTCGGCACAAACCGCTCTCAGGAGCTCCCTGCGCTCGCCACAATGCTCTGTGTGCGAAGAAGCCGCTTCTTCGCCTCCGGGAGAATCGGCGAGCGGCAGCTTCCCAAAGGCGAAGATGCAAGCTGCACCACACAGGCACAGTGTGGGCAGCCTTCAGACTTAGAGAAAACAGTACTTTACCACTCTCCTGCCTTTTCCATGGTTATTCTATTGGAAAAGAACGAGTTTTGGACAACTACCTTTCATTCTTGCCAAACTCTTTGCAGACCTCCGTGCAAGCTTTAGAACAAGATTTTGGATGTTTTCTTTCCTGGCAGAGTTTCTCCTTGCAAGATATGCTGGAAAAGCTTTTGGCTGAGTGTAGAGCGGCAAGACACGCAGAAGACGCAGATACGCAGCTCTCCGAAGCTAAGTGCCGGTCCCGGGCTTCTTTCGGCACAAACCGCTCTCAGGAGCTCCCTGCGCTCGCCACAATGCTCTGTGTGCGAAGAAGCCGCTTCTTCGCCTCCGGGAGAATCGGCGAGCGGCAGCTTCCCAAAGGCGAAGATGCAAGCTGCAGCACACAGGCACAGTGTGGGCAGCCTTCAGACTTAGAGAAAACAGTACTTTACCACTCTCCTGCCTTTTCCATGGTTATTCTATTGGAAAAGAACGAGTTTTGGACAACTACCTTTCATTCTTGCCAAACTCTTTGCAGACCTCCGTGCAAGCTTTAGAACAAGATTTTGGATGTTTTCTTTCCTGGCAGAGTTTCTCCTTGCAAGATATGGTGGAAAAGCTTTTGGCTGAGTGTAGAGCGGCAAGACACGCAGAAGACGCAGATACGCAGCTCTCCGAAGCTAAGTGCCGGTCCCGGGCTTCTTTCGGCACAAACCGCTCTCAGGAGCTCCCTGCGCTCGCCACAATGCTCTGTGTGCGAAGAAGCCGCTTCTTCGCCTCCGGGAGAATCGGCGAGCGGCAGCTTCCCAAAGGCGAAGATGCAAGCTGCAGCACACAGGCACAGTGTGGGCAGCCTTCAGACTTAGAGAAAACAGTACTTTACCACTCTCCTGCCTTTTCCATGGTTATTCTATTGGAAAAGAACGAGTTTTGGACAACTACCTTTCATTCTTGCCAAACTCTTTGCAGACCTCCGTGCAAGCTTTAGAACAAGATTTTGGATGTTTTCTTTCCTGGCAGAGTTTCTCCTTGCAAGATATGCTGGAAAAGCTTTTGGCTGAGTGTAGAGCGGCAAGACACGCAGAAGACGCAGATACGCAGCTCTCCGAAGCTAAGTGCCGGTCCCGGGCTTCTTTCGGCACAAACCGCTCTCAGGAGCTCCCTGCGCTCGCCACAATGCTCTGTGTGCGAAGAAGCCGCTTCTTCGCCTCCGGGAGAATCGGCGAGCGGCAGCTTCCCAAAGGCGAAGATGCAAGCTGCAGCACACAGGCACAGTGTGGGCAGCATTCAGACTTAGAGAAAACAGTACTTTACCACTCTCCTGCCTTTTCCATGGTTATTCTATTGGAAAAGAACGAGTTTTGGACAACTACCTTTCATTCTTGCCAAACTCTTTGCAGACCTCCGTGCAAGCTTTAGAACAAGATTTTGGATGTTTTCTTTCCTGGCAGAGTTTCTCCTTGCAAGATTTTTGGCTGAGTGTAGAGCGGCAAGACACGCAGAAGACGCAGATACGCAGCTCTCCGAAGCTAAGTGCCGGTCCTGGGCTTCTTTCGGCACAAACCGCTCTCAGGAGCTCCCTGCGCTCGCCACAATGCTCTGTGTGCGAAGAAGCCGCTTCTTCGCCTCCGGGAGAATCGGCGAGCGGCAGCTTCCCAAAGGCGAAGATGCAAGCTGCAGCACACAGGCACAGTGTGGGCAGCCTTCAGACTTAGAGAAAACAGTACTTTACCACTCTCCTGCCTTTTCCATGGTTATTCTATTGGAAAAGAACGAGTTTTGGACAACTACCTTTCATTCTTGCCAAACTCTTTGCAGACCTCCGTGCAAGCTTTAGAACAAGATTTTGGATGTTTTCTTTCCTGGCAGAGTTTCTCCTTGCAAGATATGCTGGAAAAGCTTTTGGCTGAGTGTAGAGCGGCAAGACACGCAGAAGACGCAGATACGCAGCTCTCCGAAGCTAAGTGCCGGTCCCAGGCTTCTTTCGGCACAAACCGCTCTCAGGAGCTCCCTGCGCTCGCCACAATGCTCTGTGTGCGAAGAAGCCGCTTCTTCGCCTCCGGGAGAATCGGCGAGCGGCAGCTTCCCAAAGGCGAAGATGCAAGCTGCACCACACAGGCACAGTGTGGGCAGCATTCAGACTTAGAGAAAACAGTACTTTACCACTCTCCTGCCTTTTCCATGGTTATTCTATTGGAAAAGAACGAGTTTTGGACAACTACCTTTCATTCTTGACAAACTCTTTGCAGACCTCCGTGCAAGCTTTAGAACAAGATTTTGGATGTTTTCTTTCCTGGCAGAGTTTCTCTTTGCAAGATATGGTGGAAAAGCTTTTTGCTGAGTGTAGAGCGGCAAGACACGCAGAAGACGCAGATATGCAGCTCTCCGAAGCTAAGTGCCGGTCCCGGGCTTCTTTCGGCAGAAGCCGCTCTTAGGTGCAAACCGCGACCGGCCCAATGCTCTGTGTGCGAAGAAGCCGCTTCTTCGCCTGCGGGAGAATCGGCGAGCGGCAGCTTCCCAAAGGCGAAGATGCAAGCTGCAGCACACAGGCACAGTGTGGGCAGCCTTCAGACTTAGAGAAAACAGTACTTTACCACTCTCCTGCCTTTTCCATGGTTATTCTATTGGAAAAGAACGAGTTTTGGACAACTACCTTTCATTCTTGCCAAACTCTTTGCAGACCTCCGTGCAAGCTTTAGAACAAGATTTTGGATGTTTTCTTTCCTGGCAGAGTTTCTCCTTGCAAGATATGCTGGAAAAGCTTTTGGCTGAGTGTAGAGCGGCAAGACACGCAGAAGACGCAGATACGCAGCTCTCCGAAGCTAAGTGCCGGTCCCGGGCTTCTTTCGGCAGAAGCCGCTCTTAGGTGCAAACCGTGACCGGCCCAATGCTCTGTGTGCGAAGAAGCCGCTTCTTCGCCTCCGGGAGAATCGGCGAGCGGCAGCTTCCCAAAGGCGAAGATGCAAGCTGCAGCACACAGGCACAGTGTGGGCAGCCTTCAGACTTAGAGAAAACAGTACTTTACCACTCTCCTGCCTTTTCCATGGTTATTCTATTGGAAAAGAACGAGTTTTGGACAACTACCTTTCATTCTTGCCAAACTCTTTGCAGACCTCCGTGCAAGCTTTAGAACAAGATTTTGGATGTTTTCTTTCCTGGCAGAGTTTCTCCTTGCAAGATATGGTGGAAAAGCTTTTTGCTGAGTGTAGAGCGGCAAGACACGCAGAAGACGCAGATACGCAGCTCTCCGAAGCTAAGTGCCGGTCCCGGGCTTCTTTCGGCACAAACCGCTCTCAGGAGCTCCCTGCGCTCGCCACAATGCTCTCTGTGCGAAGAAGCCGCTTCTTCGCCTCCGGGAGAATCGGCGAGCGGCAGCTTCCCAAAGGCGAAGATGCAAGCTGCAGCACACAGGCACAGTGTGGGCAGCCTTCAGACTTAGAGAAAACAGTACTTTACCACTCTCCTGCCTTTTCCATGGTTATTCTATTGGAAAAGAACGAGTTTTGGACAACTACCTTTCATTCTTGCCAAACTCTTTGCAGACCTCCGTGCAAGCTTTAGAACAAGATTTTGGATGTTTTCTTTCCTGGCAGAGTTTCTCCTTGCAAGATATGGTGGAAAAGCTTTTGGCTGAGTGTAGAGCGGCAAGACACGCAGAAGACGCAGATACGCAGCTCTCCGAAGCTAAGTGCCGGTCCCGGGCTTCTTTCGGCACAAACCGCTCTCAGGAGCTCCCTGCGCTCGCCACAATGCTCTCTGTGCGAAGAAGCCGCTTCTTCGCCTCTGGGAGAATCGGCGAGCGGCAGCTTCCCAAAGGCGAAGATGCAAGCTGCAGCACACAGGCACAGTGTGGGCAGCATTCAGACTTAGAGAAAACAGTACTTTACCACTCTCCTGCCTTTTCCATGGTTATTCTATTGGAAAAGAACGAGTTTTGGACAACTACCTTTCATTCTTGCCAAACTCTTTGCAGACCTCCGTGCAAGCTTTAGAACAAGATTTTGGATGTTTTCTTTCCTGGCAGAGTTTCTCCTTGCAAGATATGCTGGAAAAGCTTTTGGCTGAGTGTAGAGCGGCAAGACACGCAGAAGACGCAGATACGCAGCTCTCCGAAGCTAAGTGCCGGTCCCGGGCTTCTTTCGGCACAAACCGCTCTCAGGAGCTCCCTGCGCTCGCCACAATGCTCTGTGTGCGAAGAAGCCGCTTCTTCGCCTCCGGGAGAATCGGCGAGCGGCAGCTTCCCAAAGGCGAAGATGCAAGCTGCAGCACACAGGCACAGTGTGGGCAGCCTTCAGACTTAGAGAAAACAGTACTTTACCACTCTCCTGCCTTTTCCATGGTTATTCTATTGGAAAAGAACGAGTTTTGGACAACTACCTTTCATTCTTGCCAAACTCTTTGCAGACCTCCGTGCAAGCTTTAGAACAAGATTTTGGATGTTTTCTTTCCTGGCAGAGTTTCTCCTTGCAAGATATGGTGGAAAAGCTTTTGGCTGAGTGTAGAGCGGCAAGACACGCAGAAGACGCAGATACGCAGCTCTCCGAAGCTAAGTGCCGGTCCCGGGCTTCTTTCGGCACAAACCGCTCTTAGGTGCAAACCGCGACCGGCCCAATGCTCTGTGTGCGAAGAAGCCGCTTCTTCGCCTCCGGGAGAATCGGCGAGCGGCAGCTTCCCAAAGGCGAAGATGCAAGCTGCAGCACACAGGCACAGTGTGGGCAGCCTTCAGACTTAGAGAAAACAGTACTTTACCACTCTCCTGCCTTTTCCATGGTTATTCTATTGGAAAAGAACGAGTTTTGGACAACTACCTTTCATTCTTGCCAAACTCTTTGCAGACCTCCGTGCAAGCTTTAGAACAAGATTTTGGATGTTTTCTTTCCTGGCAGAGTTTCTCCTTGCAAGATTTTTGGCTGAGTGTAGAGCGGCAAGACACGCAGAAGACGCAGATACGCAGCTCTCCGAAGCTAAGTGCCGGTCCCGGGCTTCTTTCGGCACAAACTGCTCTCAGGAGCTCCCTGCGCTCGCCACAATGCTCTGTGTGCGAAGAAGCCGCTTCTTCGCCTCCGGGAGAATCGGCGAGCGGCAGCTTCCCAAAGGCGAAGATGCAAGCTGCAGCACACAGGCACAGTGTGGGCAGCCTTCAGACTTAGAGAAAACAGTACTTTACCACTCTCCTGCCTTTTCCATGGTTATTCTATTGGAAAAGAACGAGTTTTGGACAACTACCTTTCATTCTTGCCAAACTCTTTGCAGACCTCCGTGCAAGCTTTAGAACAAGATTTTGGATGTTTTCTTTCCTGGCAGAGTTTCTCCTTGCAAGATATGCTGGAAAAGCTTTTGGCTGAGTGTAGAGCGGCAAGACACGCAGAAGACGCAGATACGCAGCTCTCCGAAGCTAAGTGCCGGTCCCGGGCTTCTTTCGGCACAAACCGCTCTCAGGAGCTCCCTGCGCTCGCCACAATGCTCTGTGTGCGAAGAAGCCGCTTCTTCGCCTCCGGGAGAATCGGCGAGCGGCAGCTTCCCAAAGGCGAAGATGCAAGCTGCAGCACACAGGCACAGTGTGGGCAGCATTCAGACTTAGAGAAAACAGTACTTTACCACTCTCCTGCCTTTTCCATGGTTATTCTATTGGAAAAGAACGAGTTTTGGACAACTACCTTTCATTCTTGCCAAACTCTTTGCAGACCTCCGTGCAAGCTTTAGAACAAGATTTTGGATGTTTTCTTTCCTGGCAGAGTTTCTCCTTGCAAGATATGGTGGAAAAGCTTTTGGCTGAGTGTAGAGCGGCAAGACACGCAGAAGACGCAGATACGCAGCTCTCCGAAGCTAAGTGCCGGTCCCGGGCTTCTTTCGGCACAAACCGCTCTTAGGTGCAAACCGCGACCGGCCCAATGCTCTGTGTGCGAAGAAGCCGCTTCTTCGCCTCCGGGAGAATCGACGAGCGGCAGCTTCCCAAAGGCGAAGATGCAAGCTGCAGCACACAGGCACAGTGTGGGCAGCCTTCAGACTTAGAGAAAACAGTACTTTACCACTCTCCTGCCTTTTCCATGGTTATTCTATTGGAAAAGAACGAGTTTTGGACAACTACCTTTCATTCTTGCCAAACTCTTTGCAGACCTCCGTGCAAGCTTAAGAACAAGATTTTGGATGTTTTCTTTCCTGGCAGAGTTTCTCCTTGCAAGATTTTTGGCTGAGTGTAGAGCGGCAAGACACGGAGAAGACGCAGATACGCAGCTCTCCGAAGCTAAGTGCCGGTCCCGGGCTTCTTTCGGCACAAACCGCTCTCAGGAGCTCCCTGCGCTCGCCACAATGCTCTGTGTGCGAAGAAGCCGCTTCTTCGCCTCCGGGAGAATCGGCGAGCGGCAGCTTCCCAAAGGCGAAGATGCAAGCTGCAGCACACAGGCACAGTGTGGGCAGCCTTCAGACTTAGAGAAAACAGTACTTTACCACTCTCCTGCCTTTTCCATGGTTATTCTATTGGAAAAGAACGAGTTTTGGACAACTACCTTTCATTCTTGCCAAACTCTTTGCAGACCTCCGTGCAAGCTTTAGAACAAGATTTTGGATGTTTTCTTTCCTGGCAGAGTTTCTCCTTGCAAGATATGGTGGAAAAGCTTTTTGCTGAGTGTAGAGCGGCAAGACACGCAGAAGACGCAGATACGCAGCTCTCCGAAGCTAAGTGCCGGTCCCGGGCTTCTTTCGGCACAAACCGCTCTCAGGAGCTCCCTGCGCTCACCACAATGCTCTGTGTGCGAAGAAGCCGCTTCTTCGCCTGCGGGAGAATCGGCGAGCGGCAGCTTCCCAAAGGCGAAGATGCAAGCTGCAGCACACAGGCACAGTGTGGGCAGCCTTCAGACTTAGAGAAAACAGTACTTTACCACTCTCCTGCCTTTTCCATGGTTATTCTATTGGAAAAGAACGAGTTTTGGACAACTACCTTTCATTCTTGCCAAACTCTTTGCAGACCTCCGTGCAAGCTTTAGAACAAGATTTTGGATGTTTTCTTTCCTGGCAGAGTTTCTCCTTGCAAGATATGCTGGAAAAGCTTTTGGCTGAGTGTAGAGCGGCAAGACACGCAGAAGACGCAGATACGCAGCTCTCCGAAGCTAAGTGCCGGTCCCGGGCTTCTTTCGGCACAAACCGCTCTCAGGAGCTCCCTGCGCTCGCCACAATGCTCTGTGTGCGAAGAAGCCGCTTCTTCGCCTCCGGGAGAATCGGCGAGCGGCAGCTTCCCAAAGGCGAAGATGCAAGCTGCACCACACAGGCACAGTGTGGGCAGCATTCAGACTTAGAGAAAACAGTACTTTACCACTCTCCTGCCTTTTCCATGGTTATTCTATTGGAAAAGAACGAGTTTTGGACAACTACCTTTCATTCTTGACAAACTCTTTGCAGACCTCCGTGCAAGCTTTAGAACAAGATTTTGGATGTTTTCTTTCCTGGCAGAGTTTCTCTTTGCAAGATATGGTGGAAAAGCTTTTTGCTGAGTGTAGAGCGGCAAGACACGCAGAAGACGCAGATACGCAGCTCTCCGAAGCTAAGTGCCGGTCCCGGGCTTCTTTCGGCAGAAGCCGCTCTTAGGTGCAAACCGCGACCGGCCCAATGCTCTGTGTGCGAAGAAGCCGCTTCTTCGCCTCCGGGAGAATCGGCGAGCGGCAGCTTCCCAAAGGCGAAGATGCAAGCTGCAGCACACAGGCACAGTGTGGGCAGCCTTCAGACTTAGAGAAAACAGTACTTTACCACTCTCCTGCCTTTTCCATGGTTATTCTATTGGAAAAGAACGAGTTTTGGACAACTACCTTTCATTCTTGCCAAACTCTTTGCAGACCTCCGTGCAAGCTTTAGAACAAGATTTTGGATGTTTTCCTTCCTGGCAGAGTTTCTCCTTGCAAGATATGGTGGAAAAGCTTTTGCCTGAGTGTAGAGCGGCAAGACACGCAGAAGACGCAGATACGCAGCTCTCCGAAGCTAAGTGCCGGTCCCAGGCTTCTTTCGGCACAAACCGCTCTCAGGAGCTCCCTGCGCTCGCCACAATGCTCTGTGTGCGAAGAAGCCGCTTCTTCGCCTGCGGGAGAATCGGCGAGCGGCAGCTTCCCAAAGGCGAAGATGCAAGCTGCAGCACACAGGCACAGTGTGGGCAGCATTCAGACTTAGAGAAAACAGTACTTTACCACTCTCCTGCCTTTTCCATGGTTATTCTATTGGAAAAGAACGAGTTTTGGACAACTACCTTTCATTCTTGCCAAACTCTTTGCAGACCTCCGTGCAAGCTTTAGAACAAGATTTTGGATGTTTTCTTTCCTGGCAGAGTTTCTCCTTGCAAGATTTTTGGCTGAGTGTAGAGCGGCAAGACACGGAGAAGACGCAGATACGCAGCTCTCCGAAGCTAAGTGCCGGTCCTGGGCTTCTTTCGGCACAAACCGCTCTCAGGAGCTCCCTGCGCTCGCCACAATGCTCTGTGTGCGAAGAAGCCGCTTCTTCGCCTCCGGGAGAATCGGCGAGCGGCAGCTTCCCAAAGGCGAAGATGCAAGCTGCAGCACACAGGCACAGTGTGGGCAGCCTTCAGACTTAGAGAAAACAGTACTTTACCACTCTCCTGCCTTTTCCATGGTTATTCTATTGGAAAAGAACGAGTTTTGGACAACTACCTTTCATTCTTGCCAAACTCTTTGCAGACCTCCGTGCAAGCTTTAGAACAAGATTTTGGATGTTTTCTTTCCTGGCAGAGTTTCTCCTTGCAAGATATGGTGGAAAAGCTTTTGGCTGAGTGTAGAGCGGCAAGACACGCAGAAGACGCAGATACGCAGCTCTCCGAAGCTAAGTGCCGGTCCCGGGCTTCTTTCGGCACAAACCGCTCTCAGGAGCTCCCTGCGCTCGCCACAATGCTCTGTGTGCGAAGAAGCCGCTTCTTCGCCTCCGGGAGAATCGGCGAGCGGCAGCTTCCCAAAGGCGAAGATGCAAGCTGCAGCACACAGGCACAGTGTGGGCAGCCTTCAGACTTAGAGAAAACAGTACTTTACCACTCTCCTGCCTTTTCCATGGTTATTCTATTGGAAAAGAACGAGTTTTGGACAACTACCTTTCATTCTTGACAAACTCTTTGCAGACCTCCGTGCAAGCTTTAGAACAAGATTTTGGATGTTTTCTTTCCTGGCAGAGTTTCTCCTTGCAAGATATGGTGGAAAAGCTTTTGGCTGAGTGTAGAGCGGCAAGACACGCAGAAGACGCAGATACGCAGCTCTCCGAAGCTAAGTGCCGGTCCCGGGCTTCTTTCGGCACAAACCGCTCTCAGGAGCTCCCTGCGCTCGCCACAATGCTCTCTGTGCGAAGAAGCCGCTTCTTCGCCTCCGGGAGAATCGGCGAGCGGCAGCTTCCCAAAGGCGAAGATGCAAGCTGCAGCACACAGGCACAATGTGGGCAGCATTCAGACTTAGAGAAAACAGTACTTTACCACTCTCCTGCCTTTTCCATGGTTATTCTATTGGAAAAGAACGAGTTTTGGACAACTACCTTTCATTCTTGCCAAACTCTTTGCAGACCTCCGTGCAAGCTTTAGAACAAGATTTTGGATGTTTTCTTTCCTGGCAGAGTTTCTCCTTGCAAGATTTTTGGCTGAGTGTAGAGCGGCAAGACACGGAGAAGACGCAGATACGCAGCTCTCCGAAGCTAAGTGCCGGTCCTGGGCTTCTTTCGGCACAAACCGCTCTCAGGAGCTCCCTGCGCTCGCCACAATGCTCTGTGTGCGAAGAAGCCGCTTCTTCGCCTCCGGGAGAATCGGCGAGCGGCAGCTTCCCAAAGGCGAAGATGCAAGCTGCAGCACACAGGCACAGTGTGGGCAGCCTTCAGACTTAGAGAAAACAGTACTTTACCACTCTCCTGCCTTTTCCATGGTTATTCTATTGGAAAAGAACGAGTTTTGGACAACTACCTTTCATTCTTGCCAAACTCTTTGCAGACCTCCGTGCAAGCTTTAGAACAAGATTTTGGATGTTTTCTTTCCTGGCAGAGTTTCTCCTTGCAAGATATGCTGGAAAAGCTTTTGGCTGAGTGTAGAGCGGCAAGACACGCAGAAGACGCAGATACGCAGCTCTCCGAAGCTAAGTGCCGGTCCCGGGCTTCTTTCGGCACAAACCGCTCTTAGGTGCAAACCGCGACCGGCCCAATGCTCTGTGTGCGAAGAAGCCGCTTCTTCGCCTGCGGGAGAATCGGCGAGCGGCAGCTTCCCAAAGGCGAAGATGCAAGCTGCAGCACACAGGCACAGTGTGGGCAGCCTTCAGACTTAGAGAAAACAGTACTTTACCACTCTCCTGCCTTTTCCATGGTTATTCTATTGGAAAAGAACGAGTTTTGGACAACTACCTTTCATTCTTGCCAAACTCTTTGCAGACCTCCGTGCAAGCTTTAGAACAAGATTTTGGATGTTTTCTTTCCTGGCAGAGTTTCTCCTTGCAAGATATGCTGGAAAAGCTTTTGGCTGAGTGTAGAGCGGCAAGACACGCAGAAGACGCAGATACGCAGCTCTCCGAAGCTAAGTGCCGGTCCCAGGCTTCTTTCGGCACAAACCGCTCTCAGGAGCTCCCTGCGCTCGCCACAATGCTCTGTGTGCGAAGAAGCCGCTTCTTCGCCTCCGGGAGAATCGGCGAGCGGCAGCTTCCCAAAGGCGAAGATGCAAGCTGCAGCACACAGGCACAGTGTGGGCAGCATTCAGACTTAGAGAAAACAGTACTTTACCACTCTCCTGCCTTTTCCATGGTTATTCTATTGGAAAAGAACGAGTTTTGGACAACTACCTTTCATTCTTGCCAAACTCTTTGCAGACCTCCGTGCAAGCTTTAGAACAAGATTTTGGATGTTTTCTTTCCTGGCAGAGTTTCTCTTTGCAAGATATGGTGGAAAAGCTTTTTGCTGAGTGTAGAGCGGCAAGACACGCAGAAGACGCAGATATGCAGCTCTCCGAAGCTAAGTGCCGGTCCCGGGCTTCTTTCGGCAGAAGCCGCTCTTAGGTGCAAACCGCGACCGGCCCAATGCTCTGTGTGCGAAGAAGCCGCTTCTTCGCCTGCGGGAGAATCGGCGAGCGGCAGCTTCCCAAAGGCGAAGATGCAAGCTGCAGCACACAGGCACAGTGTGGGCAGCCTTCAGACTTAGAGAAAACAGTACTTTACCACTCTCCTGCCTTTTCCATGGTTATTCTATTGGAAAAGAACGAGTTTTGGACAACTACCTTTCATTCTTGCCAAACTCTTTGCAGACCTCCGTGCAAGCTTTAGAACAAGATTTTGGATGTTTTCTTTCCTGGCAGAGTTTCTCCTTGCAAGATATGGTGGAAAAGCTTTTGGCTGAGTGTAGAGCGGCAAGACACGCAGAAGACGCAGATACGCAGCTCTCCGAAGCTAAGTGCCCGTCCCGGGCTTCTTTCGGCACAAACCGCTCTCAGGAGCTCCCTGCGCTCGCCACAATGCTCTGTGTGCGAAGAAGCCGCTTCTTCGCCTGCGGGAGAATCGGCGAGCGGCAGCTTCCCAAAGGCGAAGATGCAAGCTGCAGCACACAGGCACAGTGTGGGCAGCCTTCAGACTTAGAGAAAACAGTACTTTACCACTCTCCTGCCTTTTCCATGGTTATTCTATTGGAAAAGAACGAGTTTTGGACAACTACCTTTCATTCTTGACAAACTCTTTGCAGACCTCCGTGCAAGCTTTAGAACAAGATTTTGGATGTTTTCTTTCCTGGCAGAGTTTCTCCTTGCAAGATATGCTGGAAAAGCTTTTGGCTGAGTGTAGAGCGGCAAGACACGCAGAAGACGCAGATACGCAGCTCTCCGAAGCTAAGTGCCGGTCCCGGGCTTCTTTCGGCAGAAGCCGCTCTTAGGTGCAAACCGTGACCGGCCCAATGCTCTGTGTGCGAAGAAGCCGCTTCTTCGCCTCCGGGAGAATCGGCGAGCGGCAGCTTCCCAAAGGCGAAGATGCAAGCTGCAGCACACAGGCACAGTGTGGGCAGCCTTCAGACTTAGAGAAAACAGTACTTTACCACTCTCCTGCCTTTTCCATGGTTATTCTATTGGAAAAGAACGAGTTTTGGACAACTACCTTTCATTCTTGCCAAACTCTTTGCAGACCTCCGTGCAAGCTTTAGAACAAGATTTTGGATGTTTTCTTTCCTGGCAGAGTTTCTCCTTGCAAGATATGGTGGAAAAGCTTTTTGCTGAGTGTAGAGCGGCAAGACACGCAGAAGACGCAGATACGCAGCTCTCCGAAGCTAAGTGCCGGTCCCGGGCTTCTTTCGGCACAAACCGCTCTCAGGAGCTCCCTGCGCTCGCCACAATGCTCTCTGTGCGAAGAAGCCGCTTCTTCGCCTCCGGGAGAATCGGCGAGCGGCAGCTTCCCAAAGGCGAAGATGCAAGCTGCAGCACACAGGCACAGTGTGGGCAGCCTTCAGACTTAGAGAAAACAGTACTTTACCACTCTCCTGCCTTTTCCATGGTTATTCTATTGGAAAAGAACGAGTTTTGGACAACTACCTTTCATTCTTGCCAAACTCTTTGCAGACCTCCGTGCAAGCTTTAGAACAAGATTTTGGATGTTTTCTTTCCTGGCAGAGTTTCTCCTTGCAAGATATGGTGGAAAAGCTTTTTGCTGAGTGTAGAGCGGCAAGACACGCAGAAGACGCAGATACGCAGCTCTCCGAAGCTAAGTGCCGGTCCCGGGCTTCTTTCGGCACAAACCGCTCTCAGGAGCTCCCTGCGCTCGCCACAATGCTCTCTGTGCGAAGAAGCCGCTTCTTCGCCTCTGGGAGAATCGGCGAGCGGCAGCTTCCCAAAGGCGAAGATGCAAGCTGCAGCACACAGGCACAGTGTGGGCAGCATTCAGACTTAGAGAAAACAGTACTTTACCACTCTCCTGCCTTTTCCATGGTTATTCTATTGGAAAAGAACGAGTTTTGGACAACTACCTTTCATTCTTGCCAAACTCTTTGCAGACCTCCGTGCAAGCTTTAGAACAAGATTTTGGATGTTTTCTTTCCTGGCAGAGTTTCTCCTTGCAAGATATGGTGGAAAAGCTTTTGGCTGAGTGTAGAGCGGCAAGACACGCAGAAGACGCAGATACGCAGCTCTCCGAAGCTAAGTGCCGGTCCCGGGCTTCTTTCGGCACAAACCGCTCTCAGGAGCTCCCTGCGCTCGCCACAATGCTCTGTGTGCGAAGAAGCCGCTTCTTCGCCTCCGGGAGAATCGGCGAGCGGCAGCTTCCCAAAGGCGAAGATGCAAGCTGCAGCACACAGGCACAGTGTGGGCAGCCTTCAGACTTAGAGAAAACAGTACTTTACCACTCTCCTGCCTTTTCCATGGTTATTCTATTGGAAAAGAACGAGTTTTGGACAACTACCTTTCATTCTTGCCAAACTCTTTGCAGACCTCCGTGCAAGCTTTAGAACAAGATTTTGGATGTTTTCTTTCCTGGCAGAGTTTCTCCTTGCAAGATATGCTGGAAAAGCTTTTGGCTGAGTGTAGAGCGGCAAGACACGCAGAAGACGCAGATACGCAGCTCTCCGAAGCTAAGTGCCGGTCCCGGGCTTCTTTCGGCACAAACCGCTCTTAGGTGCAAACCGCGACCGGCCCAATGCTCTGTGTGCGAAGAAGCCGCTTCTTCGCCTCCGGGAGAATCGGCGAGCGGCAGCTTCCCAAAGGCGAAGATGCAAGCTGCAGCACACAGGCACAGTGTGGGCAGCCTTCAGACTTAGAGAAAACAGTACTTTACCACTCTCCTGCCTTTTCCATGGTTATTCTATTGGAAAAGAACGAGTTTTGGACAACTACCTTTCATTCTTGCCAAACTCTTTGCAGACCTCCGTGCAAGCTTTAGAACAAGATTTTGGATGTTTTCTTTCCTGGCAGAGTTTCTCCTTGCAAGATATGGTGGAAAAGCTTTTGGCTGAGTGTAGAGCGGCAAGACACGCAGAAGACGCAGATACGCAGCTCTCCGAAGCTAAGTGCCGGTCCCGGGCTTCTTTCGGCACAAACCGCTCTCAGGAGCTCCCTGCGCTCGCCACAATGCTCTGTGTGCGAAGAAGCCGCTTCTTCGCCTGCGGGAGAATCGGCGAGCGGCAGCTTCCCAAAGGCGAAGATGCAAGCTGCAGCACACAGGCACAGTGTGGGCAGCCTTCAGACTTAGAGAAAACAGTACTTTACCACTCTCCTGCCTTTTCCATGGTTATTCTATTGGAAAAGAACGAGTTTTGGACAACTACCTTTCATTCTTGCCAAACTCTTTGCAGACCTCCGTGCAAGCTTTAGAACAAGATTTTGGATGTTTTCTTTCCTGGCAGAGTTTCTCCTTGCAAGATATGGTGGAAAAGCTTTTTGCTGAGTGTAGAGCGGCAAGACACGCAGAAGACGCAGATACGCAGCTCTCCGAAGCTAAGTGCCGGTCCCGGGCTTCTTTCGGCACAAACCGCTCTCAGGAGCTCCCTGCGCTCGCCACAATGCTCTGTGTGCGAAGAAGCCGCTTCTTCGCCTGCGGGAGAATCGGCGAGCGGCAGCTTCCCAAAGGCGAAGATGCAAGCTGCAGCACACAGGCACAGTGTGGGCAGCCTTCAGACTTAGAGAAAACAGTACTTTACCACTCTCCTGCCTTTTCCATGGTTATTCTATTGGAAAAGAACGAGTTTTGGACAACTACCTTTCATTCTTGCCAAACTCTTTGCAGACCTCCGTGCAAGCTTTAGAACAAGATTTTGGATGTTTTCTTTCCTGGCAGAGTTTCTCCTTGCAAGATATGCTGGAAAAGCTTTTGGCTGAGTGTAGAGCGGCAAGACACGCAGAAGACGCAGATACGCAGCTCTCCGAAGCTAAGTGCCGGTCCCGGGCTTCTTTCGGCACAAACCGCTCTCAGGAGCTCCCTGCGCTCGCCACAATGCTCTCTGTGCGAAGAAGCCGCTTCTTCGCCTCTGGGAGAATCGGCGAGCGGCAGCTTCCCAAAGGCGAAGATGCAAGCTGCAGCACACAGGCACAGTGTGGGCAGCATTCAGACTTAGAGAAAACAGTACTTTACCACTCTCCTGCCTTTTCCATGGTTATTCTATTGGAAAAGAACGAGTTTTGGACAACTACCTTTCATTCTTGCCAAACTCTTTGCAGACCTCCGTGCAAGCTTTAGAACAAGATTTTGGATGTTTTCTTTCCTGGCAGAGTTTCTCCTTGCAAGATATGGTGGAAAAGCTTTTGGCTGAGTGTAGAGCGGCAAGACACGCAGAAGACGCAGATACGCAGCTCTCCGAAGCTAAGTGCCGGTCCCGGGCTTCTTTCGGCACAAACCGCTCTCAGGAGCTCCCTGCGCTCGCCACAATGCTCTGTGTGCGAAGAAGCCGCTTCTTCGCCTCCGGGAGAATCGGCGAGCGGCAGCTTCCCAAAGGCGAAGATGCAAGCTGCAGCACACAGGCACAGTGTGGGCAGCCTTCAGACTTAGAGAAAACAGTACTTTACCACTCTCCTGCCTTTTCCATGGTTATTCTATTGGAAAAGAACGAGTTTTGGACAACTACCTTTCATTCTTGCCAAACTCTTTGCAGACCTCCGTGCAAGCTTTAGAACAAGATTTTGGATGTTTTCTTTCCTGGCAGAGTTTCTCCTTGCAAGATATGGTGGAAAAGCTTTTGGCTGAGTGTAGAGCGGCAAGACACGCAGAAGACGCAGATACGCAGCTCTCCGAAGCTAAGTGCCGGTCCCGGGCTTCTTTCGGCACAAACCGCTCTCAGGAGCTCCCTGCGCTCGCCACAATGCTCTGTGTGCGAAGAAGCCGCTTCTTCGCCTGCGGGAGAATCGGCGAGCGGCAGCTTCCCAAAGGCGAAGATGCAAGCTGCAGCACACAGGCACAGTGTGGGCAGCCTTCAGACTTAGAGAAAACAGTACTTTACCACTCTCCTGCCTTTTCCATGGTTATTCTATTGGAAAAGAACGAGTTTTGGACAACTACCTTTCATTCTTGCCAAACTCTTTGCAGACCTCCGTGCAAGCTTTAGAACAAGATTTTGGATGTTTTCTTTCCTGGCAGAGTTTCTCCTTGCAAGATATGGTGGAAAAGCTTTTGGCTGAGTGTAGAGCGGCAAGACACGCAGAAGACGCAGATACGCAGCTCTCCGAAGCTAAGTGCCGGTCCCGGGCTTCTTTCGGCACAAACCGCTCTCAGGAGCTCCCTGCGCTCGCCACAATGCTCTGTGTGCGAAGAAGCCGCTTCTTCGCCTCCGGGAGAATCGGCGAGCGGCAGCTTCCCAAAGGCGAAGATGCAAGCTGCAGCACACAGGCACAGTGTGGGCAGCCTTCAGACTTAGAGAAAACAGTACTTTACCACTCTCCTGCCTTTTCCATGGTTATTCTATTGGAAAAGAACGAGTTTTGGACAACTACCTTTCATTCTTGCCAAACTCTTTGCAGACCTCCGTGCAAGCTTTAGAACAAGATTTTGGATGTTTTCTTTCCTGGCAGAGTTTCTCCTTGCAAGATATGGTGGAAAAGCTTTTGGCTGAGTGTAGAGCGGCAAGACACGCAGAAGACGCAGATACGCAGCTCTCCGAAGCTAAGTGCCGGTCCCGGGCTTCTTTCGGCACAAACCGCTCTCAGGAGCTCCCTGCGCTCGCCACAATGCTCTGTGTGCGAAGAAGCCGCTTCTTCGCCTCCGGGAGAATCGGCGAGCGGCAGCTTCCCAAAGGCGAAGATGCAAGCTGCAGCACACAGGCACAGTGTGGGCAGCCTTCAGACTTAGAGAAAACAGTACTTTACCACTCTCCTGCCTTTTCCATGGTTATTCTATTGGAAAAGAACGAGTTTTGGACAACTACCTTTCATTCTTGCCAAACTCTTTGCAGACCCCCGTGCAAGCTTTAGAACAAGATTTTGGATGTTTTCTTTCCTGGCAGAGTTTCTCCTTGCAAGATATGCTGGAAAAGCTTTTGGCTGAGTGTAGAGCGGCAAGACACGCAGAAGACGCAGATACGCAGCTCTCCGAAGCTAAGTGCCAGTCCCGGGCTTCTTTCGGCAGAAGCCGCTCTTAGGTGCAAACCGCGACCGGCCCAATGCTCTGTGTGCGAAGAAGCCGCTTCTTCGCCTGCGGGAGAATCGGCGAGCGGCAGCTTCCCAAAGGCGAAGATGCAAGCTGCAGCACACAGGCACAGTGTGGGCAGCCTTCAGACTTAGAGAAAACAGTACTTTACCACTCTCCTGCCTTTTCCATGGTTATTCTATTGGAAAAGAACGAGTTTTGGACAACTACCTTTCATTCTTGCCAAACTCTTTGCAGACCTCCGTGCAAGCTTTAGAACAAGATTTTGGATGTTTTCTTTCCTGGCAGAGTTTCTCCTTGCAAGATATGGTGGAAAAGCTTTTGGCTGAGTGTAGAGCGGCAAGACACGCAGAAGACGCAGATACGCAGCTCTCCGAAGCTAAGTGCCGGTCCCGGGCTTCTTTCGGCACAAACCGCTCTCAGGAGCTCCCTGCGCTCGCCACAATGCTCTGTGTGCGAAGAAGCCGCTTCTTCGCCTCCGGGAGAATCGGCGAGCGGCAGCTTCCCAAAGGCGAAGATGCAAGCTGCAGCACACAGGCACAGTGTGGGCAGCCTTCAGACTTAGAGAAAACAGTACTTTACCACTCTCCTGCCTTTTCCATGGTTATTCTATTGGAAAAGAACGAGTTTTGGACAACTACCTTTCATTCTTGCCAAACTCTTTGCAGACCTCCGTGCAAGCTTTAGAACAAGATTTTGGATGTTTTCTTTCCTGGCAGAGTTTCTCCTTGCAAGATATGGTGGAAAAGCTTTTGGCTGAGTGTAGAGCGGCAAGACACGCAGAAGACGCAGATACGCAGCTCTCCGAAGCTAAGTGCCGGTCCCGGGCTTCTTTCGGCACAAACCGCTCTTAGGTGCAAACCGCGACCGGCCCAATGCTCTGTGTGCGAAGAAGCCGCTTCTTCGCCTCCGGGAGAATCGACGAGCGGCAGCTTCCCAAAGGCGAAGATGCAAGCTGCAGCACACAGGCACAGTGTGGGCAGCCTTCAGACTTAGAGAAAACAGTACTTTACCACTCTCCTGCCTTTTCCATGGTTATTCTATTGGAAAAGAACGAGTTTTGGACAACTACCTTTCATTCTTGCCAAACTCTTTGCAGACCTCCGTGCAAGCTTAAGAACAAGATTTTGGATGTTTTCTTTCCTGGCAGAGTTTCTCCTTGCAAGATTTTTGGCTGAGTGTAGAGCGGCAAGACACGGAGAAGACGCAGATACGCAGCTCTCCGAAGCTAAGTGCCGGTCCCGGGCTTCTTTCGGCACAAACCGCTCTCAGGAGCTCCCTGCGCTCGCCACAATGCTCTGTGTGCGAAGAAGCCGCTTCTTCGCCTCCGGGAGAATCGGCGAGCGGCAGCTTCCCAAAGGCGAAGATGCAAGCTGCAGCACACAGGCACAGTGTGGGCAGCCTTCAGACTTAGAGAAAACAGTACTTTACCACTCTCCTGCCTTTTCCATGGTTATTCTATTGGAAAAGAACGAGTTTTGGACAACTACCTTTCATTCTTGCCAAACTCTTTGCAGACCTCCGTGCAAGCTTTAGAACAAGATTTTGGATGTTTTCTTTCCTGGCAGAGTTTCTCCTTGCAAGATATGGTGGAAAAGCTTTTTGCTGAGTGTAGAGCGGCAAGACACGCAGAAGACGCAGATACGCAGCTCTCCGAAGCTAAGTGCCGGTCCCGGGCTTCTTTCGGCACAAACCGCTCTCAGGAGCTCCCTGCGCTCACCACAATGCTCTGTGTGCGAAGAAGCCGCTTCTTCGCCTGCGGGAGAATCGGCGAGCGGCAGCTTCCCAAAGGCGAAGATGCAAGCTGCAGCACACAGGCACAGTGTGGGCAGCCTTCAGACTTAGAGAAAACAGTACTTTACCACTCTCCTGCCTTTTCCATGGTTATTCTATTGGAAAAGAACGAGTTTTGGACAACTACCTTTCATTCTTGCCAAACTCTTTGCAGACCTCCGTGCAAGCTTTAGAACAAGATTTTGGATGTTTTCTTTCCTGGCAGAGTTTCTCCTTGCAAGATATGGTGGAAAAGCTTTTGGCTGAGTGTAGAGCGGCAAGACACGCAGAAGACGCAGATACGCAGCTCTCCGAAGCTAAGTGCCGGTCCCGGGCTTCTTTCGGCACAAACCGCTCTCAGGAGCTCCCTGCGCTCGCCACAATGCTCTGTGTGCGAAGAAGCCGCTTCTTCGCCTCCGGGAGAATCGGCGAGCGGCAGCTTCCCAAAGGCGAAGATGCAAGCTGCACCACACAGGCACAGTGTGGGCAGCATTCAGACTTAGAGAAAACAGTACTTTACCACTCTCCTGCCTTTTCCATGGTTATTCTATTGGAAAAGAACGAGTTTTGGACAACTACCTTTCATTCTTGACAAACTCTTTGCAGACCTCCGTGCAAGCTTTAGAACAAGATTTTGGATGTTTTCTTTCCTGGCAGAGTTTCTCTTTGCAAGATATGGTGGAAAAGCTTTTTGCTGAGTGTAGAGCGGCAAGACACGCAGAAGACGCAGATATGCAGCTCTCCGAAGCTAAGTGCCGGTCCCGGGCTTCTTTCGGCAGAAGCCGCTCTTAGGTGCAAACCGCGACCGGCCCAATGCTCTGTGTGCGAAGAAGCCGCTTCTTCGCCTCCGGGAGAATCGGCGAGCGGCAGCTTCCCAAAGGCGAAGATGCAAGCTGCAGCACACAGGCACAGTGTGGGCAGCCTTCAGACTTAGAGAAAACAGTACTTTACCACTCTCCTGCCTTTTCCATGGTTATTCTATTGGAAAAGAACGAGTTTTGGACAACTACCTTTCATTCTTGCCAAACTCTTTGCAGACCTCCGTGCAAGCTTTAGAACAAGATTTTGGATGTTTTCTTTCCTGGCAGAGTTTCTCCTTGCAAGATATGCTGGAAAAGCTTTTGGCTGAGTGTAGAGCGGCAAGACACGCAGAAGACGCAGATACGCAGCTCTCCGAAGCTAAGTGCCGGTCCCGGGCTTCTTTCGGCACAAACCGCTCTTAGGTGCAAACCGCGACCGGCCCAATGCTCTGTGTGCGAAGAAGCCGCTTCTTCGCCTCCGGGAGAATCGGCGAGCGGCAGCTTCCCAAAGGCGAAGATGCAAGCTGCAGCACACAGGCACAGTGTGGGCAGCCTTCAGACTTAGAGAAAACAGTACTTTACCACTCTCCTGCCTTTTCCATGGTTATTCTATTGGAAAAGAACGAGTTTTGGACAACTACCTTTCATTCTTGCCAAACTCTTTGCAGACCTCCGTGCAAGCTTTAGAACAAGATTTTGGATGTTTTCTTTCCTGGCAGAGTTTCTCCTTGCAAGATATGCTGGAAAAGCTTTTGGCTGAGTGTAGAGCGGCAAGACACGCAGAAGACGCAGATACGCAGCTCTCCGAAGCTAAGTGCCGGTCCCGGGCTTCTTTCGGCACAAACCGCTCTCAGGAGCTCCCTGCGCTCGCCACAATGCTCTCTGTGCGAAGAAGCCGCTTCTTCGCCTCCGGGAGAATCGGCGAGCGGCAGCTTCCCAAAGGCGAAGATGCAAGCTGCAGCACACAGGCACAGTGTGGGCAGCCTTCAGACTTAGAGAAAACAGTACTTTACCACTCTCCTGCCTTTTCCATGGTTATTCTATTGGAAAAGAACGAGTTTTGGACAACTACCTTTCATTCTTGCCAAACTCTTTGCAGACCTCCGTGCAAGCTTTAGAACAAGATTTTGGATGTTTTCTTTCCTGGCAGAGTTTCTCCTTGCAAGATATGGTGGAAAAGCTTTTGGCTGAGTGTAGAGCGGCAAGACACGCAGAAGACGCAGATACGCAGCTCTCCGAAGCTAAGTGCCGGTCCCGGGCTTCTTTCGGCACAAACCGCTCTCAGGAGCTCCCTGCGCTCGCCACAATGCTCTCTGTGCGAAGAAGCCGCTTCTTCGCCTCTGGGAGAATCGGCGAGCGGCAGCTTCCCAAAGGCGAAGATGCAAGCTGCAGCACACAGGCACAGTGTGGGCAGCCTTCAGACTTAGAGAAAACAGTACTTTACCACTCTCCTGCCTTTTCCATGGTTATTCTATTGGAAAAGAACGAGTTTTGGACAACTACCTTTCATTCTTGCCAAACTCTTTGCAGACCTCCGTGCAAGCTTTAGAACAAGATTTTGGATGTTTTCTTTTCTGGCAGAGTTTCTCCTTGCAAGATATGGTGGAAAAGCTTTTGGCTGAGTGTAGAGCGGCAAGACACGCAGAAGACGCAGATACGCAGCTCTCCGAAGCTAAGTGCCGGTCCCGGGCTTCTTTCGGCACAAACCGCTCTCAGAAGCTCCCTGCGCTCGCCACAATGCTCTGTGTGCGAAGAAGCCGCTTCTTCGCCTCCGGGAGAATCGGCGAGCGGCAGCTTCCCAAAGGCGAAGATGCAAGCTGCAGCACACAGGCACAGTGTGGGCAGCCTTCAGACTTAGAGAAAACAGTACTTTACCACTCTCCTGCCTTTTCCATGGTTATTCTATTGGAAAAGAACGAGTTTTGGACAACTACCTTTCATTCTTGCCAAACTCTTTGCAGACCTCCGTGCAAGCTTTAGAACAAGATTTTGGATGTTTTCTTTCCTGGCAGAGTTTCTCCTTGCAAGATATGGTGGAAAAGCTTTTGGCTGAGTGTAGAGCGGCAAGACACGCAGAAGACGCAGATACGCAGCTCTCCGAAGCTAAGTGCCCGTCCCGGGCTTCTTTCGGCACAAACCGCTCTCAGGAGCTCCCTGCGCTCGCCACAATGCTCTGTGTGTGAAGAAGCCGCTTCTTCGCCTCCGGGAGAATCGGCGAGCGGCAGCTTCCCAAAGGCCAAGATGCAAGCTGCAGCACACAGGCACAGTGTGGGCAGCCTTCAGACTTAGAGAAAACAGTACTTGACCACTCTCCTGCCTTTTCCATGGTTATTCTATTGGAAAAGAACGAGTTTTGGACAACTACCTTTCATTCTTGCCAAACTCTTTGCAGACCTGCGTGCAAGCTTTAGAACAAGATTTTGGATGTTTTCTTTCCTGGCAGAGTTTCTCCTTGCAAGATATGGTGGAAAAGCTTTTGGCTGAGTGTAGAGCGGCAAGACACGCAGAAGACGCAGATACGCAGCTCTCCGAAGCTAAGTGCCGGTCCCGGGCTTCTTTCGGCACAAACCGCTCTCAGGAGCTCCCTGCGCTCGCCACAATGCTCTGTGTGCGAAGAAGCCGCTTCTTGGCCTCCGGGAGAATCGGCGAGCGGCAGCTTCCCAAAGGCGAAGATGCAAGCTGCAGCACACAGGCACAGTGTGGGCAGCCTTCAGACTTAGAGAAAACAGTACTTTACCACTCTCCTGCCTTTTCCATGGTTATTCTATTGGAAAAGAACGAGTTTTGGACAACTACCTTTCATTCTTGCCAAACTCTTTGCAGACCTCCGTGCAAGCTTTAGAACAAGATTTTGGATGTTTTCTTTCCTGGCAGAGTTTCTCCTTGCAAGATATGGTGGAAAAGCTTTTGGCTGAGTGTAGAGCGGCAAGACACGCAGAAGACGCAGATACGCAGCTCTCCGAAGCTAAGTGCCGGTCCCGGGCTTCTTTCGGCACAAACCGCTCTCAGGAGCTCCCTGCGCTCGCCACAATGCTCTGTGTGCGAAGAAGCCGCTTCTTCGCCTCCGGGAGAATCGGCGAGCGGCAGCTTCCCAAAGGCGAAGATGCAAGCTGCAGCACACAGGCACAGTGTGGGCAGCCTTCAGACTTAGAGAAAACAGTACTTTACCACTCTCCTGCCTTTTCCATGGTTATTCTATTGGAAAAGAACGAGTTTTGGACAACTACCTTTCATTCTTGCCAAACTCTTTGCAGACCTCCGTGCAAGCTTTAGAACAAGATTTTGGATGTTTTCTTTCCTGGCAGAGTTTCTCCTTGCAAGATATGGTGGAAAAGCTTTTGGCTGAGTGTAGAGCGGCAAGACACGCAGAAGACGCAGATACGCAGCTCTCCGAAGCTAAGTGCCGGTCCCGGGCTTCTTTCGGCAGAAGCCGCTCTTAGGTGCAAACCGCCACCGGCCCAATGCTCTGTGTGCGAAGAAGCCGCTTCTTCGCCTCCGGGAGAATCGGCGAGCGGCAGCTTCCCAAAGGCGAAGATGCAAGCTGCAGCACACAGGCACAGTGTGGGCAGCCTTCAGACTTAGAGAAAACAGTACTTTACCACTCTCCTGCCTTTTCCATGGTTATTCTATTGGAAAAGAACGAGTTTTGGACAACTACCTTTCATTCTTGCCAAACTCTTTGCAGACCTGCGTGCAAGCTTTAGAACAAGATTTTGGATGTTTTCTTTCCTGGCAGAGTTTCTCCTTGCAAGATATGGTGGAAAAGCTTTTGGCTGAGTGTAGAGCGGCAAGACACGCAGAAGACGCAGATACGCAGCTCTCCGAAGCTAAGTGCCCGTCCCGGGCTTCTTTCGGCACAAACCGCTCTCAGGAGCTCCCTGCGCTCGCCACAATGCTCTGTGTGCGAAGAAACCGCTTCTTCGCCTGCGGGAGAATCGGCGAGCGGCAGCTTCCCAAAGGCGAAGATGCAAGCTGCAGCACACAGGCACAGTGTGGGCAGCCTTCAGACTTAGAGAAAACAGTACTTTACCACTCTCCTGCCTTTTCCATGGTTATTCTATTGGAAAAGAACGAGTTTTGGACAACTACCTTTCATTCTTGCCAAACTCTTTGCAGACCTCCGTGCAAGCTTTAGAACAAGATTTTGGATGTTTTCTTTCCTGGCAGAGTTTCTCCTTGCAAGATACGGTGGAAAAGCTTTTGGCTGAGTGTAGAGCGGCAAGACACGCAGAAGACGCAGATACGCAGCTCTCCGAAGCTAAGTGCCGGTCCCGGGCTTCTTTCGGCACAAACCGCTCTTAGGTGCAAACCGCGACCGGCCCAATGCTCTGTGTGCGAAGAAGCCGCTTCTTCGCCTCCGGGAGAATCGGCGAGCGGCAGCTTCCCAAAGGCGAAGATGCAAGCTGCAGCACACAGGCACAGTGTGGGCAGCCTTCAGATTTAGAGAAAACAGTACTTTACCACTCTCCTGCCTTTTCCCTTGTTATTCTATTGGAAAAGAACGAGTTTTGGACAACTACCTTTCATTCTTGACAAACTCTTTGCAGACCTCCGTGCAAGCTTTAGAACAAGATTTTGGATGTTTTCTTTCCTGGCAGAGTTTCTCCTTGCAAGATTTTTGGCTGAGTGTAGAGCGGCAAGACACGCAGAAGACGCAGATACGCAGCTCTCCGAAGCTAAGTGCCGGTCCCGGGCTTCTTTCGGCACAAACCGCTCTCAGGAGCTCCCTGCGCTCGCCACAATGCTCTGTGTGCGAAGAAGCCGCTTCTTCGCCTCCGGGAGAATCGGCGAGCGGCAGCTTCCCAAAGGCGAAGATGCAAGCTGCAGCACACAGGCACAGTGTGGGCAGCCTTCAGACTTAGAGAAAACAGTACTTTACCACTCTCCTGCCTTTTCCATGGTTATTCTATTGGAAAAGAACGAGTTTTGGACAACTACCTTTCATTCTTGCCAAACTCTTTGCAGACCTCCGTGCAAGCTTTAGAACAAGATTTTGGATGTTTTCTTTCCTGGCAGAGTTTCTCCTTGCAAGATATGGTGGAAAAGCTTTTGGCTGAGTGTAGAGCGGCAAGACATGCAGAAGACGCAGATACGCAGCTCTCCGAAGCTAAGTGCCGGTCCCGGGCTTCTTTCGGCACAAACCGCTCTTAGGTGCAAACCGCGACCGGCCCAATGCTCTGTGTGCGAAGAAGCCGCTTCTTCGCCTGCGGGAGAATCGGCGAGCGGCAGCTTCCCAAAGGCGAAGATGCAAGCTGCAGCACACAGGCACAGTGTGGGCAGCCTTCAGACTTAGAGAAAACAGTACTTTACCACTCTCCTGCCTTTTCCATGGTTATTCTATTGGAAAAGAACGAGTTTTGGACAACTACCTTTCATTCTTGCCAAACTCTTTGCAGACCTGCGTGCAAGCTTTAGAACAAGATTTTGGATGTTTTCTTTCCTGGCAGAGTTTCTCCTTGCAAGATATGGTGGAAAAGCTTTTGGCTGAGTGTAGAGCGGCAAGACACGCAGAAGACGCAGATACGCAGCTCTCCGAAGCTAAGTGCCGGTCCCGGGCTTCTTTCGGCACAAACCGCTCTTAGGTGCAAACCGCGACCGGCCCAATGCTCTGTGTGCGAAGAAGCCGCTTCTTCGCCTCCGGGAGAATCGGCGAGCGGCAGCTTCCCAAAGGCGAAGATGCAAGCTGCAGCACACAGGCACAGTGTGGGCAGCCTTCAGACTTAGAGAAAACAGTACTTTACCACTCTCCTGCCTTTTCCATGGTTATTCTATTGGAAAAGAACGAGTTTTGGACAACTACCTTTCATTCTTGCCAAACTCTTTGCAGACCTCCGTGCAAGCTTTAGAACAAGATTTTGGATGTTTTCTTTCCTGGCAGAGTTTCTCTTTGCAAGATATGGTGGAAAAGCTTTTTGCTGAGTGTAGAGCGGCAAGACACGCAGAAGACGCAGATACGCAGCTCTGCGAAGCTAAGTGCCGGTCCCGGGCTTCTTTCGGCACAAACCGCTCTCAGGAGCTCCCTGCGCTCACCACAATGCTCTGTGTGCGAAGAAGCCGCTTCTTCGCCTGCGGGCGAATCGGCGAGCGGCAGCTTCCCAAAGGCGAAGATGCAAGCTGCAGCACACAGGCACAGTGTGGGCAGCCTTCAGACTTAGAGAAAACAGTACTTTACCACTCTCCTGCCTTTTCCATGGTTATTCTATTGGAAAAGAACGAGTTTTGGACAACTACCTTTCATTCTTGCCAAACTCTTTGCAGACCTCCGTGCAAGCTTTAGAACAAGATTTTGGATGTTTTCTTTCCTGGCAGAGTTTCTCTTTGCAAGATATGGTGGAAAAGCTTTAGGCTGAGTGTAGAGCGGCAAGACACGCAGAAGACGCAGATACGCAGCTCTCCGAAGCTAAGTGCCGGTCCCGGGCTTCTTTCGGCACAAACCGCTCTTAGGTGCAAACCGCGACCGGCCCAATGCTCTGTGTGCGAAGAAGCCGCTTCTTCGCCTGCGGGAGAATCGGCGAGCGGCAGCTTCCCAAAGGCGAAGATGCAAGCTGCAGCACACAGGCACAGTGTGGGCAGCCTTCAGACTTAGAGAAAACAGTACTTTACCACTCTCCTGCCTTTTCCATGGTTATTCTATTGGAAAAGAACGAGTTTTGGACAACTACCTTTCATTCTTGCCAAACTCTTTGCAGACCTCCGTGCAAGCTTTAGAACAAGATTTTGGATGTTTTCTTTCCTGGCAGAGTTTCTCTTTGCAAGATATGGTGGAAAAGCTTTTGGCTGAGTGTAGAGCGGCAAGACACGCAGAAGACGCAGATACGCAGCTCTCCGAAGCTAAGTGCCCGTCCCGGGCTTCTTTCGGCACAAACCGCTCTTAGTTGCAAACCGCGAACAGCCCAATGCTCTGTGTGCGAAGAAGCCGCTTCTTCGCCTCCGGGAGAATCGGCGAGCGGCAGCTTCCCAAAGGCGAAGATGCAAGCTGCAGCACACAGGCACAGTGTGGGCAGCCTTCAGACTTAGAGAAAACAGTACTTTACCACTCTCCTGCCTTTTCCATGGTTCTTCTATTGGAAAAGAACGAGTTTTGGACAACTACCTTTCATTCTTGCCAAACTCTTTGCAGACCTGCGTGCAAGCTTTAGAACAAGATTTTGGATGTTTTCTTTCCTGGCAGAGTTTCTCCTTGCAAGATATGGTGGAAAAGCTTTTTGCTGAGTGTAGAGCGGCAAGACACGCAGAAGACGCAGATACGCAGCTCTCCGAAGCTAAGTGCCGGTCCCGGGCTTCTTTCGGCACAAACCGCTCTCAGGAGCTCCCTGCGCTCGCCACAATGCTCTGTGTGCGAAGAAGCCGCTTCTTCGCCTGCGGGAGAATCGGCGAGCGGCAGCTTCCCAAAGGCGAAGATGCAAGCTGCAGCACACAGGCACAGTGTGGGCAGCCTTCAGACTTAGAGAAAACAGTACTTTACCACTCTCCTGCCTTTTCCATGGTTATTCTATTGGAAAAGAACGAGTTTTGGACAACTACCTTTCATTCTTGCCAAACTCTTTGCAGACCTCCGTGCAAGCTTTAGAACAAGATTTTGGATGTTTTCTTTCCTGGCAGAGTTTCTCCTTGCAAGATATGGTGGAAAAGCTTTTGGCTGAGTGTAGAGCGGCAAGACACGCAGAAGACGCAGATACGCAGCTCTCCAAAGCTAAGTGCCCGTCCCGGGCTTCTTTCGGCACAAACCGCTCTCAGGAGCTCCCTGCGCTCGCCACAATGCTCTGTGTGCGAAGAAGCCGCTTCTTCGCCTGCGGGAGAATCGGCGAGCGGCAGCTTCCCAAAGGCGAAGATGCAAGCTGCAGCACACAGGCACAGTGTGGGCAGCCTTCAGACTTAGAGAAAACAGTACTTTACCACTCTCCTGCCTTTTCCATGGTTATTCTATTGGAAAAGAACAAGTTTTGGACAACTACCTTTCATTCTTGCCAAACTCTTTGCAGACCTCCGTGCAAGCTTTAGAACAAGATTTTGGATGTTTTCTTTCCTGGCAGAGTTTCTCCTTGCAAGATATGCTGGAAAAGCTTTTGGCTGAGTGTAGAGCGGCAAGACACGCAGAAGACGCAGATACGCAGCTCTCCGAAGCTAAGTGCCGGTCCCGGGCTTCTTTCGGCACAAACCGCTCTCAGGAGCTCCCTGCGCTCGCCACAATGCTCTCTGTGCGAAGAAGCCGCTTCTTCGCCTCTGGGAGAATCGGCGAGCGGCAGCTTCCCAAAGGCGAAGATGCAAGCTGCACCACACAGGCACAGTGTGGGCAGCCTTCAGACTTAGAGAAAACAGTACTTTACCACTCTCCTGCCTTTTCCCTTGTTATTCTATTGGAAAAGAACGAGTTTTGGACAACTACCTTTCATTCTTGACAAACTCTTTGCAGACCTCCGTGCAAGCTTTAGAACAAGATTTTGGATGTTTTCTTTCCTGGCAGAGTTTCTCCTTGCAAGATTTTTGGCTGAGTGTAGAGCGGCAAGACACGCAGAAGACGCAGATACGCAGCTCTCCGAAGCTAAGTGCCGGTCCCGGGCTTCTTTCGGCACAAACCGCTCTCAGGAGCTCCCTGCGCTCGCCACAATGCTCTCTGTGCGAAGAAGCCGCTTCTTCGCCTCCGGGAGAATCGGCGAGCGGCAGCTTCCCAAAGGCGAAGATGCAAGCTGCAGCACACAGGCACAGTGTGGGCAGCCTTCAGACTTAGAGAAAACAGTACTTTACCACTCTCCTGCCTTTTCCATGGTTATTCTATTGGAAAAGAACGAGTTTTGGACAACTACCTTTCATTCTTGCCAAACTCTTTGCAGACCTCCGTGCAAGCTTTAGAACAAGATTTTGGATGTTTTCTTTCCTGGCAGAGTTTCTCCTTGCAAGATATGGTGGAAAAGCTTTTGGCTGAGTGTAGAGCGGCAAGACATGCAGAAGACGCAGATACGCAGCTCTCCGAAGCTAAGTGCCGGTCCCGGGCTTCTTTCGGCACAAACCGCTCTTAGGTGCAAACCGCGACCGGCCCAATGCTCTGTGTGCGAAGAAGCCGCTTCTTCGCCTCCGGGAGAATCGGCGAGCGGCAGCTTCCCAAAGGCCAAGATGCAAGCTGCAGCACACAGGCACAGTGTGGGCAGCCTTCAGACTTAGAGAAAACAGTACTTTACCACTCTCCTGCCTTTTCCATGGTTATTCTATTGGAAAAGAACGAGTTTTGGACAACTACCTTTCATTCTTGCCAAACTCTTTGCAGACCTCCGTGCAAGCTTTAGAACAAGATTTTGGATGTTTTCTTTCCTGGCAGAGTTTCTCCTTTCAAGATATGGTGGAAAAGCTTTTGGCTGAGTGTAGAGCAGCAAGACACGCAGAAGACGCAGATACGCAGCTCTCCGAAGCTAAGTGCCGGTCCCGGGCTTCTTTCGGCACAAACCGCTCTTAGGTGCAAACCGCGACCGGCCCAATGCTCTGTGTGCGAAGAAGCCGCTTCTTCGCCTCCGGGAGAATTGGCGAGCGGCAGCTTCCCAAAGGCGAAGATGCAAGCTGCAGCACACAGGCACAGTGTGGGCAGCCTTCAGACTTAGAGAAAACAGTACTTTACCACTCTCCTGCCTTTTCCATGGTTATTCTATTGGAAAAGAACGAGTTTTGGACAACTACCTTTCATTCTTGACAAACTCTTTGCAGACCTCCGTGCAAGCTTTAGAACAAGATTTTGGATGTTTTCTTTCCTGGCAGAGTTTCTCTTTGCAAGATATGGTGGAAAAGCTTTTTGCTGAGTGTAGAGCGGCAAGACACGCAGAAGACGCAGATACGCAGCTCTCCGAAGCTAAGTGCCGGTCCCGGGCTTCTTTCGGCACAAACCGCTCTCAGGAGCTCCCTGCGCTCACCACAATGCTCTGTGTGCGAAGAAGCCGCTTCTTCGCCTGCGGGCGAATCGGCGAGCGGCAGCTTCCCAAAGGCGAAGATGCAAGCTGCAGCACACAGGCACAGTGTGGGCAGCCTTCAGACTTAGAGAAAACAGTACTTTACCACTCTCCTGCCTTTTCCATGGTTATTCTATTGGAAAAGAACGAGTTTTGGACAACTACCTTTCATTCTTGCCAAACTCTTTGCAGACCTCCGTGCAAGCTTTAGAACAAGATTTTGGATGTTTTCTTTCCTGGCAGAGTTTCTCTTTGCAAGATATGGTGGAAAAGCTTTAGGCTGAGTGTAGAGCGGCAAGACACGCAGAAGACGCAGATACGCAGCTCTCCGAAGCTAAGTGCCGGTCCCGGGCTTCTTTCGGCACAAACCGCTCTTAGGTGCAAACCGCGACCGGCCCAATGCTCTGTGTGCGAAGAAGCCGCTTCTTCGCCTGCGGGAGAATCGGCGAGCGGCAGCTTCCCAAAGGCGAAGATGCAAGCTGCAGCACACAGGCACAGTGTGGGCAGCCTTCAGACTTAGAGAAAACAGTACTTTACCACTCTCCTGCCTTTTCCATGGTTATTCTATTGGAAAAGAACGAGTTTTGGACAACTACCTTTCATTCTTGCCAAACTCTTTGCAGACCTCCGTGCAAGCTTTAGAACAAGATTTTGGATGTTTTCTTTCCTGGCAGAGTTTCTCTTTGCAAGATATGGTGGAAAAGCTTTTGGCTGAGTGTAGAGCGGCAAGACACGCAGAAGACGCAGATACGCAGCTCTCCGAAGCTAAGTGCCCGTCCCGGGCTTCTTTCGGCACAAACCGCTCTTAGTTGCAAACCGCGAACCGCCCAATGCTCTGTGTGCGAAGAAGCCGCTTCTTCGCCTCCGGGAGAATCGGCGAGCGGCAGCTTCCCAAAGGCGAAGATGCAAGCTGCAGCACACAGGCACAGTGTGGGCAGCCTTCAGACTTAGAGAAAACAGTACTTTACCACTCTCCTGCCTTTTCCATGGTTATTCTATTGGAAAAGAACGAGTTTTGGACAACTACCTTTCATTCTTGCCAAACTCTTTGCAGACCTGCGTGCAAGCTTTAGAACAAGATTTTGGATGTTTTCTTTCCTGGCAGAGTTTCTCCTTGCAAGATATGGTGGAAAAGCTTTTTGCTGAGTGTAGAGCGGCAAGACACGCAGAAGACGCAGATACGCAGCTCTCCGAAGCTAAGTGCCGGTCCCGGGCTTCTTTCGGCACAAACCGCTCTCAGGAGCTCCCTGCGCTCGCCACAATGCTCTGTGTGCGAAGAAGCCGCTTCTTCGCCTGCGGGAGAATCGGCGAGCGGCAGCTTCCCAAAGGCGAAGATGCAAGCTGCAGCACACAGGCACAGTGTGGGCAGCCTTCAGACTTAGAGAAAACAGTACTTTACCACTCTCCTGCCTTTTCCATGGTTATTCTATTGGAAAAGAACGAGTTTTGGACAACTACCTTTCATTCTTGCCAAACTCTTTGCAGACCTCCGTGCAAGCTTTAGAACAAGATTTTGGATGTTTTCTTTCCTGGCAGAGTTTCTCCTTGCAAGATATGGTGGAAAAGCTTTTGGCTGAGTGTAGAGCGGCAAGACACGCAGAAGACGCAGATACGCAGCTCTCCAAAGCTAAGTGCCCGTCCCGGGCTTCTTTCGGCACAAACCGCTCTCAGGAGCTCCCTGCGCTCGCCACAATGCTCTGTGTGCGAAGAAGCCGCTTCTTCGCCTCCGGGAGAATCGGCGAGCGGCAGCTTCCCAAAGGCGAAGATGCAAGCTGCAGCACACAGGCACAGTGTGGGCAGCCTTCAGACTTAGAGAAAACAGTACTTTACCACTCTCCTGCCTTTTCCATGGTTATTCTATTGGAAAAGAACAAGTTTTGGACAACTACCTTTCATTCTTGCCAAACTCTTTGCAGACCTCCGTGCAAGCTTTAGAACAAGATTTTGGATGTTTTCTTTCCTGGCAGAGTTTCTCCTTGCAAGATATGCTGGAAAAGCTTTTGGCTGAGTGTAGAGCGGCAAGACACGCAGAAGACGCAGATACGCAGCTCTCCGACGCTAAGTGCCGGTCCCGGGCTTCTTTCGGCACAAACCGCTCTCAGGAGCTCCCTGCGCTCGCCACAATGCTCTCTGTGCGAAGAAGCCGCTTCTTCGCCTCTGGGAGAATCGGCGAGCGGCAGCTTCCCAAAGGCGAAGATGCAAGCTGCACCACACAGGCACAGTGTGGGCAGCCTTCAGACTTAGAGAAAACAGTACTTTACCACTCTCCTGCCTTTTCCCTTGTTATTCTATTGGAAAAGAACGAGTTTTGGACAACTACCTTTCATTCTTGACAAACTCTTTGCAGACCTCCGTGCAAGCTTTAGAACAAGATTTTGGATGTTTTCTTTCCTGGCAGAGTTTCTCCTTGCAAGATTTTTGGCTGAGTGTAGAGCGGCAAGACACGCAGAAGACGCAGATACGCAGCTCTCCGAAGCTAAGTGCCGGTCCCGGGCTTCTTTCGGCACAAACCGCTCTCAGGAGCTCCCTGCGCTCGCCACAATGCTCTGTGTGCGAAGAAGCCGCTTCTTCGCCTCCGGGAGAATCGGCGAGCGGCAGCTTCCCAAAGGCGAAGATGCAAGCTGCAGCACACAGGCACAGTGTGGGCAGCCTTCAGACTTAGAGAAAACAGTACTTTACCACTCTCCTGCCTTTTCCATGGTTATTCTATTGGAAAAGAACGAGTTTTGGACAACTACCTTTCATTCTTGCCAAACTCTTTGCAGACCTCCGTGCAAGCTTTAGAACAAGATTTTGGATGTTTTCTTTCCTGGCAGAGTTTCTCCTTGCAAGATATGGTGGAAAAGCTTTTGGCTGAGTGTAGAGCGGCAAGACATGCAGAAGACGCAGATACGCAGCTCTCCGAAGCTAAGTGCCGGTCCCGGGCTTCTTTCGGCACAAACCGCTCTTAGGTGCAAACCGCGACCGGCCCAATGCTCTGTGTGCGAAGAAGCCGCTTCTTCGCCTCCGGGAGAATCGGCGAGCGGCAGCTTCCCAAAGGCGAAGATGCAAGCTGCAGCACACAGGCACAGTGTGGGCAGCCTTCAGACTTAGAGAAAACAGTACTTTACCACTCTCCTGCCTTTTCCATGGTTATTCTATTGGAAAAGAACGAGTTTTGGACAACTACCTTTCATTCTTGCCAAACTCTTTGCAGACCTCCGTGCAAGCTTTAGAACAAGATTTTGGATGTTTTCTTTCCTGGCAGAGTTTCTCCTTTCAAGGTATGGTGGAAAAGCTTTTGGCTGAGTGTAGAGCAGCAAGACACGCAGAAGACGCAGATACGCAGCTCTCCGAAGCTAAGTGCCGGTCCCGGGCTTCTTTCGGCACAAACCGCTCTTAGGTGCAAACCGCGACCGGCCCAATGCTCTGTGTGCGAAGAAGCCGCTTCTTCGCCTCCGGGAGAATTGGCGAGCGGCAGCTTCCCAAAGGCGAAGATGCAAGCTGCAGCACACAGGCACAGTGTGGGCAGCCTTCAGACTTAGAGAAAACAGTACTTTACCACTCTCCTGCCTTTTCCATGGTTATTCTATTGGAAAAGAACGAGTTTTGGACAACTACCTTTCATTCTTGACAAACTCTTTGCAGACCTCCGTGCAAGCTTTAGAACAAGATTTTGGATGTTTTCTTTCCTGGCAGAGTTTCTCCTTGCAAGATATGGTGGAAAAGCTTTTTGCTGAGTGTAGAGCGGCAAGACACGCAGAAGACGCAGATACGCAGCTCTCCGAAGCTAAGTGCCGGTCCCGGGCTTCTTTCGGCACAAACCGCTCTCAGGAGCTCCCTGCGCTCACCACAATGCTCTGTGTGCGAAGAAGCCGCTTCTTCGCCTGCGGGCGAATCGGCGAGCGGCAGCTTCCCAAAGGCGAAGATGCAAGCTGCAGCACACAGGCACAGTGTGGGCAGCCTTCAGACTTAGAGAAAACAGTACTTTACCACTCTCCTGCCTTTTCCATGGTTATTCTATTGGAAAAGAACGAGTTTTGGACAACTACCTTTCATTCTTGCCAAACTCTTTGCAGACCTCCGTGCAAGCTTTAGAACAAGATTTTGGATGTTTTCTTTCCTGGCAGAGTTTCTCTTTGCAAGATATGGTGGAAAAGCTTTTGGCTGAGTGTAGAGCGGCAAGACACGCAGAAGACGCAGATACGCAGCTCTCCGAAGCTAAGTGCCGGTCCCGGGCTTCTTTCGGCACAAACCGCTCTTAGGTGCAAACCGCGACCGGCCCAATGCTCTGTGTGCGAAGAAGCCGCTTCTTTGCCTCCGGGAGAATCGGCGAGCGGCAGCTTCCCAAAGGCGAAGATGCAAGCTGCAGCACACAGGCACAGTGTGGGCAGCCTTCAGACTTAGAGAAAACAGTACTTTACCACTCTCCTGCCTTTTCCATGGTTATTCTATTGGAAAAGAACGAGTTTTGGACAACTACCTTTCATTCTTGCCAAACTCTTTGCAGACCTCCGTGCAAGCTTTAGAACAAGATTTTGGATGTTTTCTTTCCTGGCAGAGTTTCTCCTTGCAAGATATGGTGGAAAAGCTTTTGGCTGAGTGTAGAGCGGCAAGACACGCAGAAGACGCAGATACGCAGCTCTCCGAAGCTAAGTGCCGGTCCCGGGCTTCTTTCGGCACAAACCGCTCTTAGGTGCAAACCACGACCGGCCCAATGCTCTGTGTGCGAAGAAGCCGCTTCTTCGCCTCCGGGAGAATTGGCGAGCGGCAGCTTCCCAAAGGCGAAGATGCAAGCTGCAGCACACAGGCACAGTGTGGGCAGCCTTCAGACTTAGAGAAAACAGTACTTTACCACTCTCCTGCCTTTTCCATGGTTATTCTATTGGAAAAGAACGAGTTTTGGACAACTACCTTTCATTCTTGCCAAACTCTTTGCAGACCTGCGTGCAAGCTTTAGAACAAGATTTTGGATGTTTTCTTTCCTGGCAGAGTTTCTCCTTGCAAGATATGGTGGAAAAGCTTTTTGCTGAGTGTAGAGCGGCAAGACACGCAGAAGACGCAGATACGCAGCTCTCCGAAGCTAAGTGCCGGTCCCGGGCTTCTTTCGGCACAAACCGCTCTCAGGAGCTCCCTGCGCTCACCACAATGCTCTGTGTGCGAAGAAGCCGCTTCTTCGCCTGCGGGCGAATCGGCGAGCGGCAGCTTCCCAAAGGCGAAGATGCAAGCTGCAGCACACAGGCACAGTGTGGGCAGCCTTCAGACTTAGAGAAAACAGTACTTTACCACTCTCCTGCCTTTTCCATGGTTATTCTATTGGAAAAGAACGAGTTTTGGACAACTACCTTTCATTCTTGCCAAACTCTTTGCAGACCTCCGTGCAAGCTTTAGAACAAGATTTTGGATGTTTTCTTTCCTGGCAGAGTTTCTCTTTGCAAGATATGGTGGAAAAGCTTTTGGCTGAGTGTAGAGCGGCAAGACACGCAGAAGACGCAGATACGCAGCTCTCCGAAGCTAAGTGCCGGTCCCGGGCTTCTTTCGGCACAAACCGCTCTTAGGTGCAAACCGCGACCGGCCCAATGCTCTGTGTGCGAAGAAGCCGCTTCTTTGCCTCCGGGAGAATCGGCGAGCGGCAGCTTCCCAAAGGCGAAGATGCAAGCTGCAGCACACAGGCACAGTGTGGGCAGCCTTCAGACTTAGAGAAAACAGTACTTTACCACTCTCCTGCCTTTTCCATGGTTATTCTATTGGAAAAGAACGAGTTTTGGACAACTACCTTTCATTCTTGCCAAACTCTTTGCAGACCTCCGTGCAAGCTTTAGAACAAGATTTTGGATGTTTTCTTTCCTGGCAGAGTTTCTCCTTGCAAGATATGGTGGAAAAGCTTTTGGCTGAGTGTAGAGCGGCAAGACACGCAGAAGACGCAGATACGCAGCTCTCCGAAGCTAAGTGCCGGTCCCGGGCTTCTTTCGGCACAAACCGCTCTTAGGTGCAAACCGCGACCGGCCCAATGCTCTGTGTGCGAAGAAGCCGCTTCTTCGCCTCCGGGAGAATTGGCGAGCGGCAGCTTCCCAAAGGCGAAGATGCAAGCTGCAGCACACAGGCACAGTGTGGGCAGCCTTCAGACTTAGAGAAAACAGTACTTTACCACTCTCCTGCCTTTTCCATGGTTCTTCTATTGGAAAAGAACGAGTTTTGGACAACTACCTTTCATTCTTGCCAAACTCTTTGCAGACCTGCGTGCAAGCTTTAGAACAAGATTTTGGATGTTTTCTTTCCTGGCAGAGTTTCTCTTTGCAAGATATGGTGGAAAAGCTTTTTGCTGAGTGTAGAGCGGCAAGACACGCAGAAGACGCAGATACGCAGCTCTCCGAAGCTAAGTGCCGGTCCCGGGCTTCTTTCGGCACAAACCGCTCTCAGGAGCTCCCTGCGCTAACCACAATGCTCTGTGTGCGAAGAAGCCGCTTCTTCGCCTGCGGGCGAATCGGCGAGCGGCAGCTTCCCAAAGGCGAAGATGCAAGCTGCAGCACACAGGCACAGTGTGGGCAGCCTTCAGACTTAGAGAAAACAGTACTTTACCACTCTCCTGCCTTTTCCATGGTTATTCTATTGGAAAAGAACGAGTTTTGGACAACTACCTTTCATTCTTGACAAACTCTTTGCAGACCTCCGTGCAAGCTTTAGAACAAGATTTTGGATGTTTTCTTTCCTGGCAGAGTTTCTCTTTGCAAGATATGGTGGAAAAGCTTTTGGCTGAGTGTAGAGCGGCAAGACACGCAGAAGACGCAGATACGCAGCTCTCGGAAGCTAAGTGCCGGTCCCGGGCTTCTTTCGGCACAAACCGCTCTTAGGTGCAAACCGCGACCGGCCCAATGCTCTGTGTGCGAAGAAGCCGCTTCTTCGCCTCCGGGAGAATCGGCGAGCGGCAGCTTCCCAAAGGCGAAGATGCAAGCTGCAGCACACAGGCACAGTGTGGGCAGCCTTCAGACTTAGAGAAAACAGTACTTTACCACTCTCCTGCCTTTTCCATGGTTATTCTATTGGAAAAGAACGAGTTTTGGACAACTACCTTTCATTCTTGCCAAACTCTTTGCAGACCTCCGTGCAAGCTTTAGAACAAGATTTTGGATGTTTTCTTTCCTGGCAGAGTTTCTCCTTGCAAGATATGGTGGAAAAGCTTTTGGCTGAGTGTAGAGCGGCAAGACACGCAGAAGACGCAGATACGCAGCTCTCCAAAGCTAAGTGCCCGTCCCGGGCTTCTTTCGGCACAAACCGCTCTCAGGAGCTCCCTGCGCTCGCCACAATGCTCTGTGTGCGAAGAAGCCGCTTCTTCGCCTCCGGGAGAATCGGCGAGCGGCAGCTTCCCAAAGGCGAAGATGCAAGCTGCAGCACACAGGCACAGTGTGGGCAGCATTCAGACTTAGAGAAAACAGTACTTTACCACTCTCCTGCCTTTTCCATGGTTATTCTATTGGAAAAGAACGAGTTTTGGACAACTACCTTTCATTCTTGCCAAACTCTTTGCAGACCTGCGTGCAAGCTTTAGAACAAGATTTTGGATGTTTTCTTTCCTGGCAGAGTTTCTCCTTGCAAGATATGCTGGAAAAGCTTTTGGCTGAGTGTAGAGCGGCAAGACACGCAGAAGACGCAGATACGCAGCTCTCCGAAGCTAAGTGCCGGTCCCGGGCTTCTTTCGGCACAAACCGCTCTTAGGTGCAAACCGCGACCGGCCCAATGCTCTGTGTGCGAAGAAGCCGCTTCTTCGCCTCCGGGAGAATCGGCGAGCGGCAGCTTCCCAAAGGCGAAGATGCAAGCTGCAGCACACAGGCACAGTGTGGGCAGCCTTCAGACTTAGAGAAAACAGTACTTTACCACTCTCCTGCCTTTTCCATGGTTCTTCTATTGGAAAAGAACGAGTTTTGGACAACTACCTTTCATTCTTGCCAAACTCTTTGCAGACCTGCGTGCAAGCTTTAGAACAAGATTTTGGATGTTTTCTTTCCTGGCAGAGTTTCTCCTTGCAAGATATGGTGGAAAAGCTCTTTGCTGAGTGTAGAGCGGCAAGACACGCAGAAGACGCAGATACGCAGCTCTCCGAAGCTAAGTGCCGGTCCCGGGCTTCTTTCGGCACAAACCGCTCTCAGGAGCTCCCTGCGCTCGCCACAATGCTCTGTGTGCGAAGAAGCCGCTTCTTCGCCTGCGGGAGAATCGGCGAGCGGCAGCTTCCCAAAGGCGAAGATGCAAGCTGCAGCACACAGGCACAGTGTGGGCAGCCTTCAGACTTAGAGAAAACAGTACTTTACCACTCTCCTGCCTTTTCCATGGTTATTCTATTGGAAAAGAACGAGTTTTGGACAACTACCTTTCATTCTTGCCAAACTCTTTGCAGACCTCCGTGCAAGCTTTAGAACAAGATTTTGGATGTTTTCTTTCCTGGCAGAGTTTCTCCTTGCAAGATATGGTGGAAAAGCTTTTGGCTGAGTCTAGAGCGGCAAGACACGCAGAAGACACAGACACGCAGCTCTCCAAAGCTAAGTGCCCGTCCCGGGCTTCTTTCGGCACAAACCGCTCTCAGGAGCTCCCTGCGCTCGCCACAATGCTCTGTGTGCGAAGAAGCCGCTTCTTCGCCTCCGGGAGAATCGGCGAGCGGCAGCTTCCCAAAGGCGAAGATGCAAGCTGCAGCACACAGGCACAGTGTGGGCAGCCTTCAGACTTAGAGAAAACAGTACTTTACCACTCTCCTGCCTTTTCCATGGTTATTCTATTGGAAAAGAACGAGTTTTGGACAACTACCTTTCATTCTTGCCAAACTCTTTGCAGACCTCCGTGCAAGCTTTAGAACAAGATTTTGGATGTTTTCTTTCCTGGCAGAGTTTCTCCTTGCAAGATATGCTGGAAAAGCTTTTGGCTGAGTGTAGAGCGGCAAGACACGCAGAAGACGCAGATACGCAGCTCTCCGAAGCTAAGTGCCGGTCCCGGGCTTCTTTCGGCACAAACCGCTCTCAGGAGCTCCCTGCGCTCGCCACAATGCTCTGTGTGCGAAGAAGCCGCTTCTTCGCCTCCGGGAGAATCGGCGAGCGGCAGCTTCCCAAAAGCGAAGATGCAAGCTGCAGCACACAGGCACAGTGTGGGCAGCCTTCAGACTTAGAGAAAACAGTACTTTACCACTCTCCTGCCTTTTCCATGGTTATTCTATTGGAAAAGAACGAGTTTTGGACAACTACCTTTCATTCTTGCCAAACTCTTTGCAGACCTCCGTGCAAGCTTTAGAACAAGATTTTGGATGTTTTCTTTCCTGGCAGAGTTTCTCCTTGCAAGATATGGTGGAAAAGCTTTTGGCTGAGTGTAGAGCGGCAAGACACGCAGAAGACGCAGATACGCAGCTCTCCGAAGCTAAGTGCCGGTCCCGGGCTTCTTTCGGCAGAAGCCGCTCTTAGGTGCAAACCGCGACCGGCCCAATGCTCTGTGTGCGAAGAAGCCGCTTCTTCGCCTCCGGGAGAATCGGCGAGCGGCAGCTTCCCAAAGGCGAAGATGCAAGCTGCAGCACACAGGCACAGTGTGGGCAGCCTTCAGACTTAGAGAAAACAGTACTTTACCACTCTCCTGCCTTTTCCATGGTTATTCTATTGGAAAAGAACGAGTTTTGGACAACTACCTTTCATTCTTGTCAAACTCTTTGCAGACCTCCGTGCAAGCTTTAGAACAAGATTTTGGATGTTTTCTTTCCTGGCAGAGTTTCTCTTTGCAAGATATGGTGGAAAAGCTTTTGGCTGAGTGTAGAGCGGCAAGACACGCAGAAGACGCAGATACGCAGCTCTCCGAAGCTAAGTGCCGGTCCCGGGCTTCTTTCGGCACAAACCGCTCTCAGGAGCTCCCTGCGCTCGCCACAATGCTCTGTGTGCGAAGAAGCCGCTTCTTCGCCTCCGGGAGAATCGGCGAGCGGCAGCTTCCCAAAGGCGAAGATGCAAGCTGCAGCACACAGGCACAGTGTGGGCAGCCTTCAGACTTAGAGAAAACAGTACTTTACCACTCTCCTGCCTTTTCCATGGTTATTCTATTGGAAAAGAACGAGTTTTGGACAACTACCTTTCATTCTTGCCAAACTCTTTGCAGACCTCCGTGCAAGCTTTAGAACAAGATTTTGGATGTTTTCTTTCCTGGCAGAGTTTCTCCTTGCAAGATATGGTGGAAAAGCTTTTGGCTGAGTGTAGAGCGGCAAGACACGCAGAAGACGCAGATACGCAGCTCTCCGAAGCTAAGTGCCGGTCCAGGGCTTCTTTCGGCACAAACCGCTCCTAGGTGCAAACCGCGACCGGCCCAATGCTCTGTGTGCGAAGAAGCCGCTTCTTCGCCTCCGGGAGAATCGGCGAGCGGCAGCTTCCCAAAGGCGAAGATGCAAGCTGCAGCACACAGGCACAGTGTGGGCAGCCTTCAGACTTAGAGAAAACAGTACTTTACCACTCTCCTGCCTTTTCCATGGTTATTCTATTGGAAAAGAACGAGTTTTGGACAACTACCTTTCATTCTTGACAAACTCTTTGCAGACCTCCGTGCAAGCTTTAGAACAAGATTTTGGATGTTTTCTTTCCTGGCAGAGTTTCTCCTTGCAAGATATGCTGGAAAAGCTTTTGGCTGAGTGTAGAGCGGCAAGACACGCAGAAGACGCAGATACGCAGCTCTCTGAAGCTAAGTGCCGGTCCCGGGCTTCTTTCGGCACAAACCGCTCTTAGGTGCAAACCGCGACCGGCCCAATGCTCTGTGTGCGAAGAAGCCGCTTCTTCGCCTGCGGGAGAATCGGCGAGCGGCAGCTTCCCAAAGGCGAAGATGCAAGCTGCAGCACACAGGCACAGTGTGGGCAGCCTTCAGACTTAGAGAAAACAGTACTTTACCACTCTCCTGCCTTTTCCATGGTTATTCTATTGGAAAAGAACGAGTTTTGGACAACTACCTTTCATTCTTGCCAAACTCTTTGCAGACCTCCGTGCAAGCTTTAGAACAAGATTTTGGATGTTTTCTTTCCTGGCAGAGTTTCTCCTTGCAAGATATGGTGGAAAAGCTTTTGGCTGAGTGTAGAGCGGCAAGACACGCAGAAGACGCAGATACGCAGCTCTCCGAAGCTAAGTGCCGGTCCCGGGCTTCTTTCGGCACAAACCGCTCTTAGGTGCAAACCGCGACCGGCCCAATGCTCTGTGTGCGAAGAAGCCGCTTCTTCGCCTCCGGGAGAATCGGCGAGCGGCAGCTTCCCAAAGGCGAAGATGCAAGCTGCAGCACACAGGCACAGTGTGGGCAGCCTTCAGACTTAGAGAAAACAGTACTTTACCACTCTCCTGCCTTTTCCATGGTTATTCTATTGGAAAAGAACGAGTTTTGGACAACTACCTTTCATTCTTGCCAAACTCTTTGCAGACCTCCGTGCAAGCTTTAGAACAAGATTTTGGATGTTTTCTTTCCTGGCAGAGTTTCTCTTTGCAAGATATGGTGGAAAAGCTTTTGGCTGAGTGTAGAGCGGCAAGACACGCAGAAGACGCAGATACGCAGCTCTCCGAAGCTAAGTGCCCGTCCCGGGCTTCTTTCGGCACAAACCGCTCTCAGGAGCTCCCTGCGCTCGCCACAATGCTCTGTGTGCGAAGAAGCCGCTTCTTCGCCTCCGGGAGAATCGGCGAGCGGCAGCTTCCCAAAGGCGAAGATGCAAGCTGCAGCACACAGGCACAGTGTGGGCAGCATTCAGACTTAGAGAAAACAGTACTTTACCACTCTCCTGCCTTTTCCATGGTTATTCTATTGGAAAAGAACGAGTTTTGGACAACTACCTTTCATTCTTGCCAAACTCTTTGCAGACCTCCGTGCAAGCTTTAGAACAAGATTTTGGATGTTTTCTTTCCTGGCAGAGTTTCTCCTTGCAAGATATGGTGGAAAAGCTTTTGGCTGAGTGTAGAGCGGCAAGACACGCAGAAGACGCAGATACGCAGCTCTCCGAAGCTAAGTGCCCGTCCCGGGCTTCTTTCGGCACAAACCGCTCTTAGTTGCAAACCGCGACCGGCCCAATGCTCTGTGTGCGAAGAAGCCGCTTCTTCGCCTCCGGGAGAATCGGCGAGCGGCAGCTTCCCAAAGGCGAAGATGCAAGCTGCAGCACACAGGCACAGTGTGGGCAGCCTTCAGACTTAGAGAAAACAGTACTTTACCACTCTCCTGCCTTTTCCATGGTTCTTCTATTGGAAAAGAACGAGTTTTGGACAACTACCTTTCATTCTTGCCAAACTCTTTGCAGACCTGCGTGCAAGCTTTAGAACAAGATTTTGGATGTTTTCTTTCCTGGCAGAGTTTCTCCTTGCAAGATATGGTGGAAAAGTTTTTGCTGAGTGTAGAGCGGCAAGACACGCAGAAGACGCAGATACGCAGCTCTCCGAAGCTAAGTGCCGGTCCCGGGCTTCTTTCGGCACAAACCGCTCTCAGGAGCTCCCTGCGCTCGCCACAATGCTCTGTGTGCGAAGAAGCCGCTTCTTCGCCTCCGGGAGAATCGGCGAGCGGCAGCTTCCCAAAGGCGAAGATGCAAGCTGCAGCACACAGGCACAGTGTGGGCAGCCTTCAGACTTAGAGAAAACAGTACTTTACCACTCTCCTGCCTTTTCCATGGTTATTCTATTGGAAAAGAACGAGTTTTGGACAACTACCTTTCATTCTTGCCAAACTCTTTGCAGACCTCCGTGCAAGCTTTAGAACAAGATTTTGGATGTTTTCTTTCCTGGCAGAGTTTCTCCTTGCAAGATATGGTGGAAAAGCTTTTGGCTGAGTGTAGAGCGGCAAGACACGCAGAAGACGCAGATACGCAGCTCTCCAAAGCTAAGTGCCCGTCCCGGGCTTCTTTCGGCACAAACCGCTCTCAGGAGCTCCCTGCGCTCGCCACAATGCTCTGTGTGCGAAGAAGCCGCTTCTTCGCCTCCGGGAGAATCGGCGAGCGGCAGCTTCCCAAAGGCGAAGATGCAAGCTGCAGCACACAGGCACAGTGTGGGCAGCCTTCAGACTTAGAGAAAACAGTACTTTACCACTCTCCTGCCTTTTCCATGGTTATTCTATTGGAAAAGAACGAGTTTTGGACAACTACCTTTCATTCTTGCCAAACTCTTTGCAGACCTCCGTGCAAGCTTTAGAACAAGATTTTGGATGTTTTCTTTCCTGGCAGAGTTTCTCCTTGCAAGATATGCTGGAAAAGCTTTTGGCTGAGTGTAGAGCGGCAAGACACGCAGAAGACGCAGATACGCAGCTCTCCGAAGCTAAGTGCCGGTCCCGGGCTTCTTTCGGCACAAACCGCTCTCAGGAGCTCCCTGCGCTCGCCACAATGCTCTGTGTGCGAAGAAGCCGCTTCTTCGCCTCCGGGAGAATCGGCGAGCGGCAGCTTCCCAAAAGCGAAGATGCAAGCTGCAGCACACAGGCACAGTGTGGGCAGCCTTCAGACTTAGAGAAAACAGTACTTTACCACTCTCCTGCCTTTTCCATGGTTATTCTATTGGAAAAGAACGAGTTTTGGACAACTACCTTTCATTCTTGCCAAACTCTTTGCAGACCTCCGTGCAAGCTTTAGAACAAGATTTTGGATGTTTTCTTTCCTGGCAGAGTTTCTCCTTGCAAGATATGGTGGAAAAGCTTTTGGCTGAGTGTAGAGCGGCAAGACACGCAGAAGACGCAGATACGCAGCTCTCCGAAGCTAAGTGCCGGTCCCGGGCTTCTTTCGGCAGAAGCCGCTCTTAGGTGCAAACCGCGACCGGCCCAATGCTCTGTGTGCGAAGAAGCCGCTTCTTCGCCTCCGGGAGAATCGGCGAGCGGCAGCTTCCCAAAGGCGAAGATGCAAGCTGCAGCACACAGGCACAGTGTGGGCAGCCTTCAGACTTAGAGAAAACAGTACTTTACCACTCTCCTGCCTTTTCCATGGTTATTCTATTGGAAAAGAACGAGTTTTGGACAACTACCTTTCATTCTTGCCAAACTCTTTGCAGACCTCCGTGCAAGCTTTAGAACAAGATTTTGGATGTTTTCTTTCCTGGCAGAGTTTCTCTTTGCAAGATATGGTGGAAAAGCTTTTGGCTGAGTGTAGAGCGGCAAGACACGCAGAAGACGCAGATACGCAGCTCTCCGAAGCTAAGTGCCGGTCCCGGGCTTCTTTCGGCACAAACCGCTCTCAGGAGCTCCCTGCGCTCGCCACAATGCTCTGTGTGCGAAGAAGCCGCTTCTTCGCCTCCGGGAGAATCGGCGAGCGGCAGCTTCCCAAAGGCCAAGATGCAAGCTGCAGCACACAGGCACAGTGTGGGCAGCCTTCAGACTTAGAGAAAACAGTACTTTACCACTCTCCTGCCTTTTCCATGGTTATTCTATTGGAAAAGAACGAGTTTTGGACAACTACCTTTCATTCTTGCCAAACTCTTTGCAGACCTCCGTGCAAGCTTTAGAACAAGATTTTGGATGTTTTCTTTCCTGGCAGAGTTTCTCCTTGCAAGATATGCTGGAAAAGCTTTTGGCTGAGTGTAGAGCGGCAAGACACGCAGAAGACGCAGATACGCAGCTCTCCGAAGCTAAGTGCCGGTCCAGGGCTTCTTTCGGCACAAACCGCTCTTAGGTGCAAACCGCGACCGGCCCAATGCTCTGTGTGCGAAGAAGCCGCTTCTTCGCCTCCGGGAGAATCGGCGAGCGGCAGCTTCCCAAAGGCGAAGATGCAAGCTGCAGCACACAGGCACAGTGTGGGCAGCCTTCAGACTTAGAGAAAACAGTACTTTACCACTCTCCTGCCTTTTCCATGGTTATTCTATTGGAAAAGAACGAGTTTTGGACAACTACCTTTCATTCTTGCCAAACTCTTTGCAGACCTCCGTGCAAGCTTTAGAACAAGATTTTGGATGTTTTCTTTCCTGGCAGAGTTTCTCCTTGCAAGATATGCTGGAAAAGCTTTTGGCTGAGTGTAGAGCGGCAAGACACGCAGAAGACGCAGATACGCAGCTCTCTGAAGCTAAGTGCCGGTCCCGGGCTTCTTTCGGCACAAACCGCTCTTAGGTGCAAACCGCGACCGGCCCAATGCTCTGTGTGCGAAGAAGCCGCTTCTTCGCCTCCGGGAGAATCGGCGAGCGGCAGCTTCCCAAAGGCCAAGATGCAAGCTGCAGCACACAGGCACAGTGTGGGCAGCCTTCAGACTTAGAGAAAACAGTACTTTACCACTCTCCTGCCTTTTCCATGGTTATTCTATTGGAAAAGAACGAGTTTTGGACAACTACCTTTCATTCTTGCCAAACTCTTTGCAGACCTCCGTGCAAGCTTTAGAACAAGATTTTGGATGTTTTCTTTCCTGGCAGAGTTTCTCCTTGCAAGATATGGTGGAAAAGCTTTTGGCTGAGTGTAGAGCGGCAAGACACGCAGAAGACGCAGATACGCAGCTCTCCGAAGCTAAGTGCCGGTCCCGGGCTTCTTTCGGCACAAACCGCTCTTAGGTGCAAACCGCGACCGGCCCAATGCTCTGTGTGCGAAGAAGCCGCTTCTTCGCCTCCGGGAGAATCGGCGAGCGGCAGCTTCCCAAAGGCGAAGATGCAAGCTGCAGCACACAGGCACAGTGTGGGCAGCATTCAGACTTAGAGAAAACAGTACTTTACCACTCTCCTGCCTTTTCCCTTGTTATTCTATTGGAAAAGAACGAGTTTTGGACAACTACCTTTCATTCTTGCCAAACTCTTTGCAGACCTCCGTGCAAGCTTTAGAACAAGATTTTGGATGTTTTCTTTCCTGGCAGAGTTTCTCCTTGCAAGATTTTTGGCTGAGTGTAGAGCGGCAAGACACGCAGAAGACGCAGATACGCAGCTCTCCGAAGCTAAGTGCCGGTCCCGGGCTTCTTTCGGCACAAACCGCTCTCAGGAGCTCCCTGCGCTCGCCACAATGCTCTGTGTGCGAAGAAGCCGCTTCTTCGCCTCCGGGAGAATCGGCGAGCGGCAGCTTCCCAAAGGCGAAGATGCAAGCTGCAGCACACAGGCACAGTGTGGGCAGCCTTCAGACTTAGAGAAAACAGTACTTTACCACTCTCCTGCCTTTTCCATGGTTATTCTATTGGAAAAGAACGAGTTTTGGACAACTACCTTTCATTCTTGCCAAACTCTTTGCAGACCTCCGTGCAAGCTTTAGAACAAGATTTTGGATGTTTTCTTTCCTGGCAGAGTTTCTCCTTGCAAGATATGGTGGAAAAGCTTTTGGCTGAGTGTAGAGCGGCAAGACACGCAGAAGACGCAGATACGCAGCTCTCCGAAGCTAAGTGCCGGTCCCGGGCTTCTTTCGGCACAAACCGCTCTTAGGTGCAAACCGCGACCGGCCCAATGCTCTGTGTGCGAAGAAGCCGCTTCTTCGCCTCCGGGAGAATCGGCGAGCGGCAGCTTCCCAAAGGCGAAGATGCAAGCTGCAGCACACAGGCACAGTGTGGGCAGCCTTCAGACTTAGAGAAAACAGTACTTTACCACTCTCCTGCCTTTTCCATGGTTATTCTATTGGAAAAGAACGAGTTTTGGACAACTACCTTTCATTCTTGCCAAACTCTTTGCAGACCTCCGTGCAAGCTTTAGAACAAGATTTTGGATGTTTTCTTTCCTGGCAGAGTTTCTCCTTTCAAGATATGGTGGAAACTCTTTTGGCTGAGTGTAGAGCGGCAAGACACGCAGAAGACGCAGATACGCAGCTCTCCGAAGCTAAGTGCCGGTCCCGGGCTTCTTTCGGCACAAACCGCTCTTAGGTGCAAACCGCGACCGGCCCAATGCTCTGTGTGCGAAGAAGCCGCTTCTTCGCCTCCGGGAGAATTGGCGAGCGGCAGCTTCCCAAAGGCGAAGATGCAAGCTGCAGCACACAGGCACAGTGTGGGCAGCCTTCAGACTTAGAGAAAACAGTACTTTACCACTCTCCTGCCTTTTCCATGGTTCTTCTATTGGAAAAGAACGAGTTTTGGACAACTACCTTTCATTCTTGCCAAACTCTTTGCAGACCTCCGTGCAAGCTTTAGAACAAGATTTTGGATGTTTTCTTTCCTGGCAGAGTTTCTCTTTGCAAGATATGGTGGAAAAGCTTTTTGCTGAGTGTAGAGCGGCAAGACACGCAGAAGACGCAGATACGCAGCTCTCCGAAGCTAAGTGCCGGTCCCGGGCTTCTTTCGGCACAAACCGCTCTCAGGAGCTCCCTGCGCTCACCACAATGCTCTGTGTGCGAAGAAGCCGCTTCTTCGCCTGCGGGCGAATCGGCGAGCGGCAGCTTCCCAAAGGCCAAGATGCAAGCTGCAGCACACAGGCACAGTGTGGGCAGCCTTCAGACTTAGAGAAAACAGTACTTTACCACTCTCCTGCCTTTTCCATGGTTATTCTATTGGAAAAGAACGAGTTTTGGACAACTACCTTTCATTCTTGCCAAACTCTTTGCAGACCTCCGTGCAAGCTTTAGAACAAGATTTTGGATGTTTTCTTTCCTGGCAGAGTTTCTCTTTGCAAGATATGGTGGAAAAGCTTTTGGCTGAGTGTAGAGCGGCAAGACACGCAGAAGACGCAGATACGCAGCTCTCCGAAGCTAAGTGCCGGTCCCGGGCTTCTTTCGGCACAAACCGCTCTTAGGTGCAAACCGCGACCGGCCCAATGCTCTGTGTGCGAAGAAGCCGCTTCTTCGCCTCCGGGAGAATCGGCGAGCGGCAGCTTCCCAAAGGCGAAGATGCAAGCTGCAGCACACAGGCACAGTGTGGGCAGCCTTCAGACTTAGAGAAAACAGTACTTTACCACTCTCCTGCCTTTTCCATGGTTATTCTATTGGAAAAGAACGAGTTTTGGACAACTACCTTTCATTCTTGCCAAACTCTTTGCAGACCTCCGTGCAAGCTTTAGAACAAGATTTTGGATGTTTTCTTTCCTGGCAGAGTTTCTCCTTGCAAGATATGCTGGAAAAGCTTTTGGCTGAGTGTAGAGCGGCAAGACACGCAGAAGACGCAGATACGCAGCTCTCCGAAGCTAAGTGCCCGTCCCGGGCTTCTTTCGGCACAAACCGCTCTCAGGAGCTCCCTGCGCTCGCCACAATGCTCTGTGTGCGAAGAAGCCGCTTCTTCGCCTCCGGGAGAATCGGCGAGCGGCAGCTTCCCAAAGGCGAAGATGCAAGCTGCAGCACACAGGCACAGTGTGGGCAGCCTTCAGACTTAGAGAAAACAGTACTTTACCACTCTCCTGCCTTTTCCATGGTTATTCTATTGGAAAAGAACGAGTTTTGGACAACTACCTTTCATTCTTGCCAAACTCTTTGCAGACCTCCGTGCAAGCTTTAGAACAAGATTTTGGATGTTTTCTTTCCTGGCAGAGTTTCTCCTTGCAAGATATGGTGGAAAAGCTTTTGGCTGAGTGTAGAGCGGCAAGACACGCAGAAGACGCAGATACGCAGCTCTCCGAAGCTAAGTGCCCGTCCCGGGCTTCTTTCGGCACAAACCGCTCTTAGTTGCAAACCGCGACCGGCACAATGCTCTGTCTGCGAAGAAGCCGCTTCTTCGCCTCCGGGAGAATCGGCGAGCGGCAGCTTCCCAAAGGCGAAGATGCAAGCTGCAGCACACAGGCACAGTGTGGGCAGCCTTCAGACTTAGAGAAAACAGTACTTTACCACTCTCCTGCCTTTTCCATGGTTCTTCTATTGGAAAAGAACGAGTTTTGGACAACTACCTTTCATTCTTGCCAAACTCTTTGCAGACCTCCGTGCAAGCTTTAGAACAAGATTTTGGATGTTTTCTTTCCTGGCAGAGTTTCTCTTTGCAAGATATGGTGGAAAAGCTTTTGGCTGAGTGTAGAGCGGCAAGACACGCAGAAGACGCAGATACGCAGCTCTCCGAAGCTAAGTGCCCGTCCCGGGCTTCTTTCGGCACAAACCGCTCTCAGGAGCTCCCTGCGCTCGCCACAATGCTCTGTGTGCGAAGAAGCCGCTTCTTCGCCTCCGGGAGAATCGGCGAGCGGCAGCTTCCCAAAGGCGAAGATGCAAGCTGCAGCACACAGGCACAGTGTGGGCAGCCTTCAGACTTAGAGAAAACAGTACTTTACCACTCTCCTGCCTTTTCCATGGTTATTCTATTGGAAAAGAACGAGTTTTGGACAACTACCTTTCATTCTTGCCAAACTCTTTGCAGACCTCCGTGCAAGCTTTAGAACAAGATTTTGGATGTTTTCTTTCCTGGCAGAGTTTCTCCTTGCAAGATATGGTGGAAAAGCTTTTGGCTGAGTGTAGAGCGGCAAGACACGCAGAAGACGCAGATACGCAGCTCTCCGAAGCTAAGTGCCCGTCCCGGGCTTCTTTCGGCACAAACCGCTCTTAGTTGCAAACCGCGACCGGCCCAATGCTCTGTGTGCGAAGAAGCCGCTTCTTCGCCTCCGGGAGAATCGGCGAGCGGCAGCTTCCCAAAGGCGAAGATGCAAGCTGCAGCACACAGGCACAGTGTGGGCAGCCTTCAGACTTAGAGAAAACAGTACTTTACCACTCTCCTGCCTTTTCCATGGTTATTCTATTGGAAAAGAACGAGTTTTGGACAACTACCTTTCATTCTTGCCAAACTCTTTGCAGACCTCCGTGCAAGCTTTAGAACAAGATTTTGGATGTTTTCTTTCCTGGCAGAGTTTCTCCTTGCAAGATATGGTGGAAAAGCTTTTTGCTGAGTGTAGAGCGGCAAGACACGCAGAAGACGCAGATACGCAGCTCTCCGAAGCTAAGTGCCGGTCCCGGGCTTCTTTCGGCACAAACCGCTCTCAGGAGCTCCCTGCGCTCGCCACAATGCTCTGTGTGCGAAGAAGCCGCTTCTTCGCCTCCGGGAGAATCGGCGAGCGGCAGCTTCCCAAAGGCGAAGATGCAAGCTGCAGCACACAGGCACAGTGTGGGCAGCCTTCAGACTTAGAGAAAACAGTACTTTACCACTCTCCTGCCTTTTCCATGGTTATTCTATTGGAAAAGAACGAGTTTTGGACAACTACCTTTCATTCTTGCCAAACTCTTTGCAGACCTCCGTGCAAGCTTTAGAACAAGATTTTGGATGTTTTCTTTCCTGGCAGAGTTTCTCCTTGCAAGATATGGTGGAAAAGCTTTTGGCTGAGTGTAGAGCGGCAAGACACGCAGAAGACGCAGATACGCAGCTCTCCAAAGCTAAGTGCCCGTCCCGGGCTTCTTTCGGCACAAACCGCTCTCAGGAGCTCCCTGCGCTCGCCACAATGCTCTGTGTGCGAAGAAGCCGCTTCTTCGCCTCCGGGAGAATCGGCGAGCGGCAGCTTCCCAAAGGCGAAGATGCAAGCTGCAGCACACAGGCACAGTGTGGGCAGCATTCAGACTTAGAGAAAACAGTACTTTACCACTCTCCTGCCTTTTCCATGGTTATTCTATTGGAAAAGAACGAGTTTTGGACAACTACCTTTCATTCTTGTCAAACTCTTTGCAGACCTCCGTGCAAGCTTTAGAACAAGATTTTGGATGTTTTCTTTCCTGGCAGAGTTTCTCCTTGCAAGATATGGTGGAAAAGCTTTTGGCTGAGTGTAGAGCGGCAAGACACGCAGAAGACGCAGATACGCAGCTCTCCAAAGCTAAGTGCCCGTCCCGGGCTTCTTTCGGCACAAACCGCTCTTAGTTGCAAACCGCGACCGGCCCAATGCTCTGTGTGCGAAGAAGCCGCTTCTTCGCCTCCGGGAGAATCGGCGAGCGGCAGCTTCCCAAAGGCGAAGATGCAAGCTGCAGCACACAGGCACAGTGTGGGCAGCCTTCAGACTTAGAGAAAACAGTACTTTACCACTCTCCTGCCTTTTCCATGGTTATTCTATTGGAAAAGAACGAGTTTTGGACAACTACCTTTCATTCTTGCCAAACTCTTTGCAGACCTGCGTGCAAGCTTTAGAACAAGATTTTGGATGTTTTCTTTCCTGGCAGAGTTTCTCCTTGCAAGATATGGTGGAAAAGCTTTTTGCTGAGTGTAGAGCGGCAAGACACGCAGAAGACGCAGATACGCAGCTCTCCGAAGCTAAGTGCCGGTCCCGGGCTTCTTTCGGCACAAACCGCTCTCAGGAGCTCCCTGCGCTCGCCACAATGCTCTGTGTGCGAAGAAGCCGCTTCTTCGCCTGCGGGAGAATCGGCGAGCGGCAGCTTCCCAAAGGCGAAGATGCAAGCTGCAGCACACAGGCACAGTGTGGGCAGCCTTCAGACTTAGAGAAAACAGTACTTTACCACTCTCCTGCCTTTTCCATGGTTATTCTATTGGAAAAGAACGAGTTTTGGACAACTACCTTTCATTCTTGCCAAACTCTTTGCAGACCTCCGTGCAAGCTTTAGAACAAGATTTTGGATGTTTTCTTTCCTGGCAGAGTTTCTCCTTGCAAGATATGCTGGAAAAGCTTTTGGCTGAGTGTAGAGCGGCAAGACACGCAGAAGACGCAGATACGCAGCTCTCCAAAGCTAAGTGCCCGTCCCGGGCTTCTTTCGGCACAAACCGCTCTCAGGAGCTCCCTGCGCTCGCCACAATGCTCTGTGTGCGAAGAAGCCGCTTCTTCGCCTCCGGGAGAATCGGCGAGCGGCAGCTTCCCAAAGGCGAAGATGCAAGCTGCAGCACACAGGCACAGTGTGGGCAGCCTTCAGACTTAGAGAAAACAGTACTTTACCACTCTCCTGCCTTTTCCATGGTTATTCTATTGGAAAAGAACGAGTTTTGGACAACTACCTTTCATTCTTGCCAAACTCTTTGCAGACCTCCGTGCAAGCTTTAGAACAAGATTTTGGATGTTTTCTTTCCTGGCAGAGTTTCTCCTTGCAAGATATGCTGGAAAAGCTTTTGGCTGAGTGTAGAGCGGCAAGACACGCAGAAGACGCAGATACGCAGCTCTCCGAAGCTAAGTGCCCGTCCCGGGCTTCTTTCGGCACAAACCGCTCTCAGGAGCTCCCTGCGCTCGCCACAATGCTCTGTGTGCGAAGAAGCCGCTTCTTCGCCTCCGGGAGAATCGGCGAGCGGCAGCTTCCCAAAGGCGAAGATGCAAGCCGCACCGTGCAAGCACAGTGTGGGCAGCCTTCAGACTTAGAGGAAACAGTACTTTACCACTCTCCTGCCTTTTCCATGGTTATTCTATTGGAAAAGAACGAGTTTTGGACAACTACCTTTCATTCTTGCCAAACTCTTTGCAGACCTCCGTGCAAGCTTTAGAACAAGATTTTGGATGTTTTCTTTCCTGGCAGAGTTTCTCCTTGCAAGATATGGTGGAAAAGCTTTTGGCTGAGTGTAGAGCGGCAAGACACGCAGAAGACGCAGATACGCAGCTCTCCGAAGCTAAGTGCCCGTCCCGGGCTTCTTTCGGCACAAACCGCTCTTAGTTGCAAACCGCGACCGGCCCAATGCTCTGTGTGCGAAGAAGCCGCTTCTTCGCCTCCGGGAGAATCGGCGAGCGGCAGCTTCCCAAAGGCGAAGATGCAAGCTGCAGCACACAGGCACAGTGTGGGCAGCCTTCAGACTTAGAGAAAACAGTACTTTACCACTCTCCTGCCTTTTCCATGGTTCTTCTATTGGAAAAGAACGAGTTTTGGACAACTACCTTTCATTCTTGCCAAACTCTTTGCAGACCTGCGTGCAAGCTTTAGAACAAGATTTTGGATGTTTTCTTTCCTGGCAGAGTTTCTCCTTTCAAGATATGGTGGAAACTCTTTTGGCTGAGTGTAGAGCGGCAAGACACGCAGAAGACGCAGATACGCAGCTCTCCGAAGCTAAGTGCCGGTCCCGGGCTTCTTTCGGCACAAACCGCTCTTAGGTGCAAACCGCGACCGGCCCAATGCTCTGTGTGCGAAGAAGCCGCTTCTTCGCCTCCGGGAGAATTGGCGAGCGGCAGCTTCCCAAAGGCGAAGATGCAAGCTGCAGCACACAGGCACAGTGTGGGCAGCCTTCAGACTTAGAGAAAACAGTACTTTACCACTCTCCTGCCTTTTCCATGGTTATTCTATTGGAAAAGAACGAGTTTTGGACAACTACCTTTCATTCTTGCCAAACTCTTTGCAGACCTCCGTGCAAGCTTTAGAACAAGATTTTGGATGTTTTCTTTCCTGGCAGAGTTTCTCCTTGCAAGATATGCTGGAAAAGCTTTTGGCTGAGTGTAGAGCGGCAAGACACGCAGAAGACGCAGATACGCAGCTCTCCAAAGCTAAGTGCCCGTCCCGGGCTTCTTTCGGCACAAACCGCTCTCAGGAGCTCCCTGCGCTCGCCACAATGCTCTGTGTGCGAAGAAGCCGCTTCTTCGCCTCCGGGAGAATCGGCGAGCGGCAGCTTCCCAAAGGCGAAGATGCAAGCTGCACCACACAGGCACAGTGTGGGCAGCCTTCAGACTTAGAGAAAACAGTACTTTACCACTCTCCTGCCTTTTCCATGGTTCTTCTATTGGAAAAGAACGAGTTTTGGACAACTACCTTTCATTCTTGCCAAACTCTTTGCAGACCTCCGTGCAAGCTTTAGAACAAGATTTTGGATGTTTTCTTTCCTGGCAGAGTTTCTCCTTGCAAGATATGCTGGAAAAGCTTTTGGCTGAGTGTAGAGCGGCAAGACACGCAGAAGACGCAGATACGCAGCTCTCCGAAGCTAAGTGCCGGTCCCGGGCTTCTTTCGGCACAAACCCCTCTCAGGAGCTCCCTGCGCTCGCCACAATGCTCTGTGTGCGAAGAAGCCGCTTCTTCGCCTCCGGGAGAATCGGCGAGCGGCAGCTTCCCAAAAGCGAAGATGCAAGCTGCAGCACACAGGCACAGTGTGGGCAGCCTTCAGACTTAGAGAAAACAGTACTTTACCACTCTCCTGCCTTTTCCATGGTTATTCTATTGGAAAAGAACGAGTTTTGGACAACTACCTTTCATTCTTGCCAAACTCTTTGCAGACCTCCGTGCAAGCTTTAGAACAAGATTTTGGATGTTTTCTTTCCTGGCAGAGTTTCTCCTTGCAAGATATGCTGGAAAAGCTTTTGGCTGAGTGTAGAGCGGTAAGACACGCAGAAGACGCAGATACGCAGCTCTCCGAAGCTAAGTGCCGGTCCCGGGCTTCTTTCGGCACAAACCGCTCTTAGGTGCAAACCGCGACCGGCCCAATGCTCTGTGTGCGAAGAAGCCGCTTCTTCGCCTCCGGGAGAATCGGCGAGCGGCAGCTTCCCAAAGGCCAAGATGCAAGCTGCAGCACACAGGCACAGTGTGGGCAGCCTTCAGACTTAGAGAAAACAGTACTTTACCACTCTCCTGCCTTTTCCATGGTTATTCTATTGGAAAAGAACGAGTTTTGGACAACTACCTTTCATTCTTGCCAAACTCTTTGCAGACCTCCGTGCAAGCTTTAGAACAAGATTTTGGATGTTTTCTTTCCTGGCAGAGTTTCTCCTTGCAAGATATGGTGGAAAAGCTTTTGGCTGAGTGTAGAGCGGCAAGACACGCAGAAGACGCAGATACGCAGCTCTCCGAAGCTAAGTGCCGGTCCCGGGCTTCTTTCGGCACAAACCGCTCTCAGGAGCTCCCTGCGCTCGCCACAATGCTCTGTGTGCGAAGAAGCCGCTTCTTCGCCTCCGGGAGAATCGGCGAGCGGCAGCTTCCCAAAGGCGAAGATGCAAGCCGCACCACACAGGCACAGTGTGGGCAGCCTTCAGACTTAGAGAAAACAGTACTTTACCACTCTCCTGCCTTTTCCATGGTTCTTCTATTGGAAAAGAACGAGTTTTGGACAACTACCTTTCATTCTTGCCAAACTCTTTGCAGACCTCCGTGCAAGCTTTAGAACAAGATTTTGGATGTTTTCTTTCCTGGCAGAGTTTCTCCTTGCAAGATATGCTGGAAAAGCTTTTGGCTGAGTGTAGAGCGGCAAGACACGCAGAAGACGCAGATACGCAGCTCTCCGAAGCTAAGTGCCCGTCCCGGGCTTCTTTCGGCACAAACCGCTCTCAGGAGCTCCCTGCGCTCGCCACAATGCTCTGTGTGCGAAGAAGCCGCTGCTTCGCCTCCGGGAGAATCGGCGAGCGGCAGCTTCCCAAAGGCGAAGATGCAAGCCGCACCATGCAAGCACAGTGTGGGCAGCATTCAAACTTAGAGAAAACAGTACTTTACCACTCTCCTGCCTTTTCCATTGTTATTCTATTCGAAAAGAACGAGTTTCGGTCAACTATGTGTTCCTTCTTGCAAAACTTTTTACTGACCTCCGTGCATGCTTTAGAACAAGATTTTGGATGTTTTCTTTCCTGGCAGAGTTTCTCTTTGCAAGATATTTTGGAAAAGCTTTTTGCTGAGTGTTGAGCAGCAAGAACCGAAGAAGACGCAGATACGCAGCTCTCCGAAGCTAAGTGCCGATCCACGGCTTCTTTCGGCAGAAGCCCCTCTTAGGTGCTCACCGCGACCGGCCCAATGCTCTGTGTGCGAAGAAGCCGCTTCTTCGCCTCCGGGAGAATCGGCGAGTGGCAGCTTCCCAAAGGCGAAGATGCAAGCCGCATCACGCAGGCACAGTGTGGGCAGCATTCAGACTTAGAGAAAACAGTACTTTACCACTCTCCTGCCTTTTCCATTGTTATTCTATTCGAAAAGAACGAATTTTGGACAACTATATGTCCCTTCTTGCAAAACTCTTTGCAGACCCCCGTGCAAGCTTTAGAACAAGATTTTGGATGTTTTCTTTACTGGCAGAGTTTCTCTTTGCAAGATATGGTGGAAAAGCTTTTTGCTGAGTGTAGAGTGGCAAGACACGCAGAAGACGCAGATACGCAGCTATCCGAAGCTAAGTGACGATCCACGGCTTCTTTCGGCAGAAGCCGCTCTTAGGTGCAAACGGCGACCGGCACAATACTCTGTGAGCGAAGAAGCCGCTTCTTCGCCTCCGGGAGACTCGGCGAGCGGCAGCTTCCCAAAGGCGAAGATGCAAGCCGCATCACGCAGGCACAGTGTGGGCAGCATTCAGACTTAGAGAAAACAGTACTTTACCACTCTCCTGCCTTTTCCATTGTTATTATATTTGAAAAGAACGAGTTTTGGACAACTATATGTTCCTTCTTGCAAAACTTTTTGCAGACCTCCGTGCTTGCTTTAGAACAAGATTTTGGATGATTTCTTTACTGGCAGAGTTTCTGTTTGCAAGATATGGTGGAAAAGCTTTTTGCTGAGTGTTGAGCAGAGAGAACCGAAGAAGACGCAGATACGCAGCTCTCCGAAGCTAAGTGCCGATCCACGGCTTCTTTCGGCAGAAGCCCCTCTTAGGTGCTCACCGCGACCGGCCCAATGCTCTGTGTGCGAAGAAGCCGCTTCTTCGCCTCCGGGAGACTCGACGAGCGGCAGCTTCCCAAAGGCTAAGGTGCAAGCCGCATCACGCAGGCACAGTGTGGGCAGCATTCAGACTTAGAGAAAACAGTACTTTACCACTCTCCTGCCTTTTCCATTGTTATTATATTGGAAAAGAACGAGTTTTGGAAAACTATATGTTCCTTCTTGCAAAACTTTTTGCAGACCTCCGTGCATGCCTTAGAACAAGATTTTGGATGTTTTCTTTCCTGGCAGAGTTTCTCTTTGCAAGATATGGTGGAAAAGCTTTTTGCTGAGTGTTGAGCAGCAAGAACCGAAGAGAATGGAGATAGGCAGCTCTCCGAAGCTAAGTGCCGATCCACGGCTTCGTTTGGCAGAAGCCCCTCTTAGGTGCTCACCGCGACCGGCCCAATGCTCTGTGTGCGAAGAAGCCGCTTCTTCGCCTCCAGGAGACTCGGCGAGCGGCAGCTTCCCAAAGGCGAAGATGCAAGCTGCAGCACACAGGCACAGTGTGGGCAGCATTCAGACTTAGAGAAAGCAGTACTTTACCACTCTCCTGCCTTTTCCATTGTTATTATATTCGAAAAGAACGAGTATTGGACAACTATATGTTCCTTCTTGCAAAACTCTTTGCAGACCTCCGTGCAAGCTTAAGAACAAGATTTTGGATGATTTCTATCCTGGCAGAGTTTCTCTTTGCAAGATATGGTGGAAAAGCTTTTTGCTGAGTGTTGAGCAGAGAGAACCGAAGAAGACGCAGATACGCAGCTCTCCGAAGCTACTTGCCGATCCATGGCTTTTTTCGGCAGAAGCCGCTCTTAGGTGCTCACCGCGACCGTCCCAATGCTCTGTTTGCGAAGAAGCCGCTTCTTCGCCTCCGGGAGACTCGGCGAGTGGCAGCTCCCCAAAGGCGAAGATGCAAGCCGCATCACGCAGGCACAGTGTGGGCAGCATTCAGACTTAGAGAAAACAGTACTTTACCACTCTCCTGCCTTTTCCATTGTTATTATATTTGAAAAGAACGAGTTTTGGACAACTATATGTTCCTTCTTGCAAAACTTTTTGCAGACCTCCGTGCTTGCTTTAGAACAAGATTTTGGATGATTTCTTTACTGGCAGAGTTTCTCTTTGCAAGATATGGTGGAAAAGCTTTTTGCTGAGTGTTGAGCAGAGAGAACCGAAGAAGACGCAGATACGCAGCTCTCCGAAGCTAAGTGCCGATCCACGGCTTCTTTCGGCAGAAGCCCCTCTTAGGTGCTCACCGCGACCGGCCCAATGCTCTGTGTGCGAAGAAGCCGCTTCTTCGCCTCCGGGAGACTCGGCGAGCGACAGCTTCCCAAAGGCTAAGGTGCAAGCCGCATCACGCAGGCACAGTGTGGGCAGCATTCAGACTTAGAGAAAACAGTACTTTACCACTCTCCTGCCTTTTCCATTGTTATTATATTGGAAAAGAACGAGTTTTGGAAAACTATATGTTCCTTCTTGCAAAACTTTTTGCAGAGCTCCGTGCAAGCCTTAGAACAAGATTTTGGATGTTTTCTTTCCTGGCAGAGTTTCTCTTTACAAGATATGGTGGAAAAGCTTTTTGCTGAGTGTTGAGCAGCAAGAACCGAAGAGAACGGAGATACGCAGCTCTCCGAAGCTAAGTGCCGATCCACGGCTTCGTTTGGCAGAAGCCCCTTTTAGGTGCTCACCGCGACCGGCACAATGCTCTGTGTGCGAAGAAGCCGCTTCTTCGCCTCCAGGAGAATCGGCGAGCGGCAGCTTCCCAAAGGCGAAGATGCAAGCTGCAGCACACAGGCACAGTGTGGGCAGCATTCAGACTTAGAGAAAGCAGTACTTTACCACTCTCCTGCCTTTTCCATGGTTATTATATTCGAAAAGAACGAGTATTAGACAACTATATGTTCCTTCTTGCAAAACTCTTTGCAGACCTCCGTGCAAGCTTAAGAACAAGATTTTGGATGATTTCTTTCCTGGCAGAGTTTCTCTTTGCAAGATATGGTGGAAAAGCTTTTTGCTGAGTGTTGAGCAGAGAGAACCGAAGAAGACGCAGATACGCAGCTCTCCGAAGCTAAGTGCCGATCCATGGCTTTTTTCGGCAGAAGCCGCTCTTAGGTGCTCACCGCGACCGTCCCAATGCTCTGTGTGCGAAGAAGCCGCTTCTTCGCCTCCGGGAGACTCGGCGAGTGGCAGCTCCCCAAAGGCGAAGATGCAAGCCGCATCACGCAGGCACAGTGTGGGCAGATTTCAGACTTAGAGAAAACAGTACTTTACCACTCTCCTGCCTTTTCCATGGTTATTCTATTGGAAAAGAACGAATTTTGGACAACTATATGTTCCTTCTTGCAAAACATTTTGTACACATCCATGCAAGCTTTAGAACAAGATTTTGGATGTTTTCTTTACTGGCAGAGTTTCTCCTAGCAAGATATGGTGGAAAAGCTTTTTGCTGAGTGTTGAACGACAAGACACGCAGAAGACGCAGATACGGAGTTCCCGGAAGCTAAATGCCGATCCACGGATTCTTTCGGCACAAACCGCTCTCAGGAGCTCCCTGCGCTCGGCACAATGTTGTGCGCAAAGAAGCCGCTTCTTCGCCTGCGGGAGACTCGGCGAGCGGCAGCTTCCTAAAGGCGAAGATGCAAGCCGCACCATGCAGGCACAGTGTGGGCAGCATTCAGACTTAGAGAAAAGAGTACTTTACCATTCTCCTGCCTTTTCCATTGTTATTATATTCGAAAAGAACGCGTTTCGGTCAACTATATGTTCCTTCTTGCAAAACTTTTTGCAGACCTCCGTGCATGCTTTAGAACAAGATTTTGGATGTTTTCTTTCCTGGCAGAGTTTCTCTTTGCAAGATATGGTGGAAAAGCTTTTTGCTGAGTGTAGAGCAGCAAGACACGCAGAAGACGCAGATACGCAGCTCTCCGAAGCTAAGTGCCGATCCACGGCTTCTTTCGGCAGAAGCCCCTCTTAGGTGCTCACCGCGACCGGCCCAATGCTCTGTGTGCGAAGAAGCCGCTTCTTCGCCTCCGGGAGAATCAGCGAGCAGCAGCTTCCCAAAGGCGAAGATGCAAGCCGCATCACGCAGGCACAGTGTGGGCAGCATTCAGACTTAGAGAAAACAGTACTTTACCACTCTCCTGCCTTTTCCATGGTTATTCTATTGGAAAAGAACGAGTTTTGGACAAGTATATGTTCCTTCTTTCAAAACATTTTGGACACCTCCGTGCAAGCTTTAGAACAAGATTTTGGATGTTTTCTTTACTGGCACAGTTTCTCTGTGCACGATATGGTGGAAAAGCTTTTTGCTGAGTGTTGAACGATAAGACACGCAGAAGACGCAGATACGCAGCTCTCCGAAGCTAAATGCCGATCCACGGCTTCTTTCGGCACAAACCGCTCTCAGGAGCTCCCTGCGCTCGGCACAATGTTGTGCGCAAAGAAGCCGCTTCTTCGCCTCCAGGAGACTCGGCGAGCGGCAGCTTCCTAAAGGCGAAGATGCAAGCCGCACCATGCAGGCACAGTGTGGGCAGCATTCAGACTTAGAGAAAACAGTACTTTACCACTCTCCTGCCTTTTCCATTGTTATTATATTGGAAAAGAACCAGTTTTGGACAACTATATGTTCCTTCTTGCAAAACTCTTTGCAGACCTCCGTGCAAGCTTTAGAACAAGATTTTGGATGTTTTCTTTACTGGCAGAGTTTCTCTTTGCAAGATATGGTGGAAAAGCTTTTTGCTGAGTGTTGAGCAGCAAGGCACGCAGAAGACGCATATACGCAGCTCTCCGAAGGTAAGTGCCGATCCACGGCTTCTTTCGGCAGAAGCCCCTCTTAGGTGCTCACCGCGACCGGCCCAATGCTCTGTGTGCGAAGAAGCTGCTTCTTCGCCTCCGGGAGAATCGGCGAGCGGCAGCTTCCCAAAGGCGAAGATGCAAGCCGCATCACGCAGGCACAGTGTGGGCAGCATTCAGACTTAGAGAAAACAGTACTTTACCGCTCTCCTGCCTTTTCCATTATTATTATATTGGAAAAGAACGAATTTTGGACAACTATATGTTCCTTCTTGCAAAACTATTTGCAGACCTCCTTGCAAGCTTTAGAACAAGATTTTGGATGTTTTCTTTCCTGGCAGAGTTTCTCTTTGCAAGATATGCTGGAAAAGCTTTTTGCTGAGTGTTGAGCAGCAAGACACGCAGAAGACGGAGATACGCAGCTCTCCGAAGCTAAGTGACGATCCACGGCTTCTTTCGGCAGAAGGCGCTCTTAGGTGCTCACCGCTGCCGGCCCAATGCTCTGTGTGCGAAGAAGCCGCTTCTTCGCCTCCGGGAGACTCGGCGAGCGGCAGCTTCCTAAAGGCGAAGATGCAAGCCGCAGCACGCAGGCACAGTGTGGGCAGCATTCAGACTTAGAGAAAACAGTACTTTACCACTCTCCTGCCTTTTCCATTGTTATTATATTCGAAAAGAACGAGTTTTGGACAACTATATGTTCCTTCTTGCAAAACATTTGCAGACCTCCGTGCTTGCTTTAGAACAAGATTTTGGATGATTTCTTTACTGGCAGAGTTTCTCTGTGCACGATATGGTGGAAAAGCTTTTTGCTGAGTGTTGGGCAGAAAGAACCGAAGAAGACGCAGATACGCAGCTCTCCGAAGCTAAGTGCCGATCCACAGCTTCTTTCGGCAGAAGCTGCTCTTAGGTGCTCACCGCGACCGGCCCAATGCTCTGTGTGCGAAGAAGCCGCTTCTTCGCCTCCGGGAGACTCGACGAGCGTCAGCTTCCGAAAGGCGAAGATGCAAGCCGCATCACGCAGGCACAGTGTGGGCAGCATTCAGACTTAGAGAAAACAGTACTTTACCACTCTCCTGCCTTTTCCATTGTTATTATATTCGAAAAGAACGAGTTTTGGACAACTATATGTTCCTTCTTGCAAAACATTTTGTACACCTCCGTGCAAGCTTTAGAACAAGATTTTGGATGTTTTCTTTACTGGCAGAGTTTGTCTTTGCAAGATATGGTGGAAAAGCTTTTTGCTGAGTGTTGAGCAGAGAGAACCGAAGAAGACGCAGATACGCAGCTCTCCGAAGGTAAGTGCCGATCCACGGCTTCTTTCGGCAGAAGGCGCTCTTAGGTGCTCACCGCGACCGGCCCAATGCTCTGTGTGCGAAGAAGCCGCTTCTTCGCCTCCGGGAGACTCGGCGAGCGGCAGCTTCCCAAAGGCGAAGATGCAAGCCGCATCACGCAGGCACATTGTGGGCAGCATTCAGACTTAGAGAAAACAGTACTTTACCGCTCTCCTGCCTTTTCCATTGTTATTATATTGGAAAAGAACGAATTTTGGACAACTATATGTTCCTTCTTGCAAAACTATTTGCAGACCTCCTTGCAAGCTTTAGAACAAGATTTTGGATGTTTTCTTTACTGGCAGTGTTTCTCTTTCCAAGATATGTTGGAAAAGCTTTTTGCTGAGTGTTGAGCAGCAAGACACGCAGAAGACGGAGATACGCAGCTCTCCGAAGCTAAGTGCCGATCCACGGCTTCTTTCGGCAGAAGGCGCTCTTAGGTGCTCACCGCTACCGGCCCAATGCTCTGTGTGCGAAGAAGCCGCTTCTTAGCCTCCAGGAGACTCGGCGAGCGGCAGCTTCCCTAAGGCGAAGATGCAAGCTGCAGCACACAGGCACAGTGTGGGCAGCATTCAGACTTAGAGAAAACAGTACTTTACCACTCTCCTGCCTTTTCCATTGTTATTATATTCGAAAAGAACCAGTTTTGGACAACTATATGTTCCTTCTTGCAAAACTCTTTGCAGACATCCGTGCAAGTTTTAGAACAAGATTTTGGATGATTTCTTTACTGGCAGAGTTTCTCCTTGCAAGATATGGTGGAAAAGCTTTTTGCTGAGTGTTGAGCAGAGAGAACCGAAGAAGACGCAGATACGCAGCTCTCCGAAGCTAAGTGCCGATCCACGGCTTCTTTCGGCAGAAGCCGCTCTTAGGTGCTCACCGCGACCGGCCCAATGCTCTGTGTGCGAAGAAGCCGCTTCTTCGCCTCCGGGAGAATCGGTGAGCGGCAGCTTCCCAAAGGCGAAGATGCAAGCCGTACCACGCAGGCACAGTGTGGGCAGCCTTCAGACTTAGAGAAAACAGTACTTTACCACTCTCCTGCCTTTTCCATGGTTATTCGAAAAGAACGAGTTTCGGTCAACTATATATTCCTTCTTGCAAAAATCTTTGCAGACCTCCGTGCAAGCTTTAGAACAAGATTTTGGATGTTTTCTTTCCTGGCAGAGTTTCTCTTTGCAAGATATGGTGGAAAAGCTTTTTCCTGAGTGTTGAGCAGCAAGAACCGAAGAAGACGCAGATACGCAGCTCTCCGAAGCTAAGTGCCGATCCACGGCTTCTTTCGGCAGAAGCCGCTCTTAGGTGCTCACCGCGACCGGCCCAATGCTCTGTGTGCGAAGAAGCTGCTTCTTCGCCTCCGGGAGACTCGACGAGCGGCAGCTTCCCAAAGGCGAAGATGCAAGCCGCACCACGCAGGCACAGTGTGGGCAGCATTCAGACTTAGAGAAAACAGTACTTTACCACTCTCCTGCCTTTTCCATTGTTATTATATTGGAAAAGAACGAGTTTTGGACAACTATATGTTCCTTCTTGCAAAACATTTTGTACACCTCCGAGCAAGCTTTAGAACAAGATTTTGGATGATTTCTTTACTGGCAGTGTTTCTCTGTGCACAATATGGTGGAAAAGCTTTTTGCTGAGTGTTGAATGACAAGACACGCAGAAGACGCAGATACGGAGCTCTCGGAAGCTAAATGCCGATCCACGGCTTCTTTCGGCACAAACCCCTCTCAGGAGCTCCCTGCGCTCACCACAATGTTGTGCGCAAGGAAGCCGCTTCTTCGCCTCCGGGAGACTCGGCGAGCGGCAGCTTCCTAAAGGCGAAGATGCAAGCCGCACCACGCAGGCACAGTGTGGGCAGCATTCAGACTTAGAGAAAACAGTACTTTACCACTCTCCTGCCTTTTCCATTGTTATTCGAAAAGAACGAGTTTCGGTCAACTATATGTTCCTTCTTGCAGAACTCTTTGCAGACCTCCGTGCATGCTTTAGAACAAGATTTTGGATGTTTTCTTTCCTGGCAGAGTTTCTCTTTGCAAGATATGGTGGAAAAGCTTTTTGCTGAGTGTTGTGCTGAGAGAACCGAAGAAGACGCAGATACGCAGCTCTCCGAAGCAAAGTGCCGATCCACGGCTTTTTTCGGCAGAAGCCGCTCTTAGGTGCTCACTGCGACTAGCACAATGCTCTGTGTGCGAAGAAGCCGCTTCTTCGCCTCCGGGAGACTTGGCGAGCCGCAGCTCCCCAAAGGCGAAGATGCAAGCCGCATCACGCAGGCACAGTGTGGGCAGCATTCAGACTTAGAGAAAACAGTACTTTACCACTCTCCTGCCTTTTCCATTGTTATTATATTTGAAAAGAACGAGTTTTGGACAACTATATGTTCCTTCTTGCAAAACTCTTTGCAGACCTCCGTGCAAGCTTTAGAACAAGATTTTGGATGTTTTCTTTACTGGCAGAGTTTCTCTTTGCAAGATATGGTGGAAAAGCTTTTTGCTGAGTGTTGAGCAGCAAGACACGCAGAAGACGCAGATACTCAGCTCTCCGAAGCTAAGTGCCGATCCACAGCTTCTTTCGGCAGAAGCCGCTCTTAGGTGCTCACCGCGACAGGCCTAATGCTCTGTTTGCGAAGAAGCTGCTTCTTCGCCTCAGGGAGACTCGGTGAGCGGCAGCTTCCCAAAGGCGAAGATGCAAGCCGCATCACGCAGGCACAGTGTGGGCAGCATTCAGACTTAGAGAAAACAGTACTTTACCACTCTCCTGCCTTTTCCATTGTTATTATATTGGAAAAGAACGAGTTTTGGACAACTATATGTTCCTTCTTGCTAAAGTTTTTGCAGACCTCCGTGCAAGCTTTAGAACAAGATTTTGGATGTTTTCTTTACTGGCAGAGTTTCTCTTTGCAAGATATGGTGGAAAAGCTTTTTCCTGAGTGTTGAGCAGCAAGAACCGAAGAAGACGCAGATACGCAGCTCTCCGAAGCTAAGTGCCGATCCACGGCTTTTTTCGGCAGAAGCCGCTCTTAGGTTCTCACCGCGACCGGCCCAATGCTCTGTGTGCGAAGAAGCCGCTTCTTCGCCTTCGGGAGAATCGGCGAGCGGCAGCTTCCCAAAGGCGAAGATGCAAGCCGCACCACGCAGGCACAGTGTGGGCAGCATTCAGACTTAGAGAAAACAGTACTTTACCACTCTCCTGCCTTTTCCATGGTTATTCTATTGGAAAAGAACAAGTTTTGGACAACTATATGTTCCTTCTTGCAAAACATTTTGTACACCTCCGAGCAAGCTTTAGAACAAGATTTTGGATGTTTTCTTTACTGGCAGAGTTTCTCTGTGCACGATATGGTGGAAAAGCTTTTTGCTGAGTGTTGAATGACAAGACACGCAGAAGACGCAGATACGGAGCTCTCGGAAGCTAAATGCCGATCCACGGCTTCTTTCGGCAAAAACCGCTCTCAGGAGCTCCCTGCGCTCACCACAATGTTGTGCGCAAGGAAGCCGCTTCTTCGCCTGCGGGAGAATCGGCGAGCGGCAGCTTCCTAAAGGCGAAGATGCAAGCCGCACCACGCAGGCACAGTGTGGGCAGCATTCAGACTTAGAGAAAACAGTACTTTACCACTCTCCTGCCTTTTCCATTGTTATTCGAAAAGAACGAGTTTCGGTCAACTATATGTTCCTTCTTGCAAAACTCTTTGCAGACCTCCGTGCAAGCTTTAGAACAAGATTTTGGATGATTTCTTTCCTGGCAGAGTTTCTCTTTGCAAGATATGGTGGAAAAGCTTTTGGCTGAGTGTTGAGCAGAGAGAACCGAAGAAGACGCAGATACGCAGCTCTCCGAAGCAAAGTGCCGATCCATGGCTTTTTTCGGCAGAAGCCGCACTGAGGTGCTCACTGCGACTAGCACAATGCTCTGTGTGCGAAGAAGCCGCTTCTTCGCCTCCGGGAGACTTGGCGAGCCGCAGCTCCCCAAAGGCGAAGATGCAAGCCGCATCACGCAGGCACAGTGTGGGCAGCATTCAGACTTAGAGAAAACAGTACTTTACCACTCTCCTGCCTTTTCCATTGTTATTATATTTGAAAAGAACGAGTTTTGGACAACTATATGTTCCTTCTTGCAAAACTCTTTGCAGACCTCCGTGCATGCTTTAGAACAAGATTTTGGATGTTTTCTTTACTGGCAGAGTTTCTCTTTGCAAGATATGGTGGAAAAGCTTTTTGCTGAGTGTTGAGCAGCAAGACACGCAGAAGACGCAGATACGCAGCTCTCCGAAGCTAAGTGCCGATCCACGGCTTCTTTCGGCAGAAGCCCCTCTTAGGTGCTCACCGCGACAGGCCTAATGCTCTGTGTGCGAAGAAGCCGCTTCTTCGCCTCCGGGAGACTCGGCGAGCGGCAGCTTCCCAAAGGCGAAGATGCAAGCTGCACCACGCAGGCACAGTATGGGCAGCATTCAGACTTAGAGAAAACAGTACTTTACCACTCTCCTGCCTTTTCCATGGTTATTCTATTGGAAAAGAACGAGTTTTGGACAACTATATGTTCCTTCTTGCAAAACATTTTGTCCACCTCCGTGCAAGCTTTAGAACAAGATTTTGGATGTTTTCTTTCCTGGCAGAGTTTCTCTGTGCACGATATGGTGGAAAAGCTTTTTGCTGAGTGTTGAATGACAAGACACGCAGAAGACGCAGATACGCAGCTCTCCGAAGCTAAATGCCGATCCACGGCTTCTTTCGGCACAAACTGCTCTCAGGAGCTCCCTGCGCTCGGCCCAATGTTGTGCGCAAAGAAGCCGCTTCTTCGCCTCCGGGAGAATCGGCGAGCGGCAGCTTCCCAAAGGCGAAGATGCAAGCCGCAGCACGCAGGCACAGTGTGGGCAGCATTCAGACTTAGAGAAAACAGTACTTTACCACTCTCCTGCCTTTTCCATGGTTATTCTATTGGAAAAGAACGAGTTTTGGACAACTATATGTTCCTTCTTGCAAAACATTTTCTACATCTCCGTGCAAGCTTTAGAACAAGATTTTGGATGTTTTCTTTACTGGCAGAGTTTCTCTTTGCACGATATGGTGGAAAAGCTTTTTGCAGAGTGTTGAATGACAAGACACGCAGAAGACGCAGATACGGAGCTCTCCGAAGCTAAATGCCGATCCACGGCTTTTTTTGGCAGAAGCCGCTCTTAGGTGCTCACCGCTACCGGCCCAATGCTCTGTGTGCGAAGAAGCCGCTTCTTCGCCTCCGGGAGACTCGGCGAGCGGCAGCTTCCCAAAGGCGAAGATGCAAGCCGCACCACGCAGGCACAGTGTGGGCAGCATTCAGACTTAGAGAAAACAGTACTTTACCACTCTCCTGCCTTTTCCATTGTTATTCGAAAAGAACGAGTTTCGGTCAACTAAATGTTCCTTCTTGCAAAACTCTTTGCAGACCTCCGTGCAAGCTTTAGAACAAGATTTTGGATGTTTTCTTTCCTGGCAGAGTTTCTCTTTGCAAGATATGGTGGAAAAGCTTTTTGCTGAGTGTTGTGCTGAGAGAACCGAAGAAGACGCAGATACGCAGCTCTCCGAAGCAAAGTGCCGATCCACGGCTTTTTTCGGCAGAAGCCGCTCTTAGGTGCTCACTGCGACTGGCACAATGCTCTGTGTGCGAAGAAGCCGCTTCTTCGCCTCCGGGAGACTTGGCGAGCGGCAGCTCCCCAAAGGCGAAGATGCAAGCCGCATCACACAGGCACAGTGTGGGCAGCATTCAGACTTAGAGAAAACAGTACTTTACCACTCTCCTGCCTTTTCCATTGTTATTATATTTGAAAAGAACCAGTTTTGGAAAACTATATGTTCCTTCTTGCAAAACTCTTTGCAGACCTCCGTGCATGCTTTAGAACAAGATTTTGGATGTTTTCTTTACTGGCAGAGTTTCTCTTTGCAAGATATGGTGGAAAAGCTTTTTCCTGAGTGTTGAGCAGAGAGAACCGAAGAAGACGCAGATACACAGCTCTCCGGAGCTAAGTGCCGATCCACGGCTTTTTTCGGCAGAAGCCGCTCTTAGGTGCTCACCGCGACCGGCCCAATGCTCTGTGTGCGAAGAAGCCGCTTCTTCGCCTCCGGGAGACTCGGCGAGAAGCAGCTTCCCAAAGGCGAAGATGCAAGGTGCACCACGCAGGCACAGTGTGGGCAGCATTCAGACTTAGAGAAAACAGTACTTTACCACTCTCCTGCCTTCTCCATTGTTATTATATTGGAAAAGAAGGAGTTTTGGACAACTATATGTTCCTTCTTGCAAAACATTTTGTCCACCTCCGAGCAAGCTTTAGAAGAAGATTTTGGATGTTTTCTTTCCTGGCAGAGTTTCTCTGTGCACGATATGGTGGAAAAGCATTTTGCTGAGTGTTGAATGACAAGACACGCAGAAGACGCAGATACGCAGCTCTCCGAAGCTAAATGCCGATCCACGGCTTCTTTCTGCACAAACTGCTCTCAGGAGCTCCCTGCGCTCGGCCCAATGTTGTGCGCAAAGAAGCCGCTTCTTCGCCTCCGGGAGAATCGGCGAGCGGCAGCTTCCTAAAGGCGAAGATGCAAGCCGCATCACGCAGGCACAGTGTGGGCAGCATTCAGAATTAGAGAAAACAGTACTTTGCCACTCTCCTGCCTTTTCCATTGTTATTATATTCGAAAAGAACGAGTTTCGGTCAACTATATGTTCCTTCTTGCCAAACTTTTTGCAGACCTCCGTGCATGCTTTAGAACAAGATTTTGGATGTTTTCTTTCCTGGCAGAGTTTCTCTTTGCAAGATATGGTGGAAAAGCTTTTTCCTGAGTGTTGAGCAGCAAGAACCGAAGAAGACGCAGATACGCAGCTCTCCGAAGCTAAGTGCCGATCCACGGCTTCTTTCGGCAGAAGCCGCACTTAGGTGCTCACCGCGACCGGCCCAATGCTCTGTGTGCGAAGAAGCCGCTTCTTCGCCTCCGGGAAAATCGGCGAGCGGCAGCTTCCCAAAGGCGAAGATGCAAGCCGCACCACGCAGGCACAGTGTGGGCAGCATTCAGACTTAGAGAAAACAGTACTTTACCACTCTCCTGCCTTTTCCATCGTTATTCTATTGGAAAAGAACGAGTTTTGGACAACTATATGTTCCTTCTTGCAAAACATTTTGTACACCTCCGTGCAAGCTTTAGAACAAGATTTTGGATGATTTCTTTACTGGCAGAGTTTCTCTGTGCACGATATGGTGGAAAAGCTTTTTGCTGAGTGTTGGGCAGAAAGAACCGAAGAAGACGCAGATACGCAGCTCTCCGAAGCTAAGTGCCGATCCACAGCTTCTTTCGGCAGAAGCTGCTCTTAGGTGCTCACCGCGACCGGCCCAATGCTCTGTGTGCGAAGAAGCCGCTTCTTCGCCTCCGGGAGACTCGACGAGCGTCAGCTTCCGAAAGGCGAAGATGCAAGCCGCATCACGCAGGCACAGTGTGGGCAGCATTCAGACTTAGAGAAAACAGTACTTTACCACTCTCCTGCCTTTTCCATTGTTATTATATTCGAAAAGAACGAGTTTTGGACAACTATATGTTCCTTCTTGCAAAACATTTTGTACACCTCCGTGCAAGCTTTAGAACAAGATTTTGGATGTTTTCTTTACTGGCAGAGTTTGTCTTTGCAAGATATGGTGGAAAAGCTTTTTGCTGAGTGTTGAGCAGAGAGAACCGAAGAAGACGCAGATACGCAGCTCTCCGAAGGTAAGTGCCGATCCACGGCTTCTTTCGGCAGAAGGCGCTCTTAGGTGCTCACCGCGACCGGCCCAATGCTCTGTGTGCGAAGAAGCCGCTTCTTCGCCTCCGGGAGACTCGGCGAGCGGCAGCTTCCCAAAGGCGAAGATGCAAGCCGCATCACGCAGGCACATTGTGGGCAGCATTCAGACTTAGAGAAAACAGTACTTTACCGCTCTCCTGCCTTTTCCATTGTTATTATATTGGAAAAGAACGAATTTTGGACAACTATATGTTCCTTCTTGCAAAACTATTTGCAGACCTCCTTGCAAGCTTTAGAACAAGATTTTGGATGTTTTCTTTACTGGCAGTGTTTCTCTTTCCAAGATATGTTGGAAAAGCTTTTTGCTGAGTGTTGAGCAGCAAGACACGCAGAAGACGGAGATACGCAGCTCTCCGAAGCTAAGTGCCGATCCACGGCTTCTTTCGGCAGAAGGCGCTCTTAGGTGCTCACCGCTACCGGCCCAATGCTCTGTGTGCGAAGAAGCCGCTTCTTTGCCTCCAGGAGACTCGGCGAGCGGCAGCTTCCCTAAGGCGAAGATGCAAGCTGCAGCACACAGGCACAGTGTGGGCAGCATTCAGACTTAGAGAAAACAGTACTTTACCACTCTCCTGCCTTTTCCATTGTTATTATATTCGAAAAGAACCAGTTTTGGACAACTATATGTTCCTTCTTGCAAAACTCTTTGCAGACATCCGTGCAAGTTTTAGAACAAGATTTTGGATGATTTCTTTACTGGCAGAGTTTCTCCTTGCAAGATATGGTGGAAAAGCTTTTTGCTGAGTGTTGAGCAGAGAGAACCGAAGAAGACGCAGATACGCAGCTCTCCGAAGCTAAGTGCCGATCCACGGCTTCTTTCGGCAGAAGCCGCTCTTAGGTGCTCACCGCGACCGGCCCAATGCTCTGTGTGCGAAGAAGCCGCTTCTTCGCCTCCGGGAGAATCGGTGAGCGGCAGCTTCCCAAAGGCGAAGATGCAAGCCGTACCACGCAGGCACAGTGTGGGCAGCCTTCAGACTTAGAGAAAACAGTACTTTACCACTCTCCTGCCTTTTCCATGGTTATTCGAAAAGAACGAGTTTCGGTCAACTATATATTCCTTCTTGCAAAAATCTTTGCAGACCTCCGTGCAAGCTTTAGAACAAGATTTTGGATGTTTTCTTTCCTGGCAGAGTTTCTCTTTGCAAGATATGGTGGAAAAGCTTTTTCCTGAGTGTTGAGCAGCAAGAACCGAAGAAGACGCAGATACGCAGCTCTCCGAAGCTAAGTGCCGATCCACGGCTTCTTTCGGCAGAAGCCGCTCTTAGGTGCTCACCGCGACCGGCCCAATGCTCTGTGTGCGAAGAAGCTGCTTCTTCGCCTCCGGGAGACTCGACGAGCGGCAGCTTCCCAAAGGCGAAGATGCAAGCCGCACCACGCAGGCACAGTGTGGGCAGCATTCAGACTTAGAGAAAACAGTACTTTACCACTCTCCTGCCTTTTCCATTGTTATTATATTGGAAAAGAACGAGTTTTGGACAACTATATGTTCCTTCTTGCAAAACATTTTGTACACCTCCGAGCAAGCTTTAGAACAAGATTTTGGATGATTTCTTTACTGGCAGTGTTTCTCTGTGCACAATATGGTGGAAAAGCTTTTTGCTGAGTGTTGAATGACAAGACACGCAGAAGACGCAAATACGGAGCTCTCGGAAGCTAAATGCCGATCCACGGCTTCTTTCGGCACAAACCCCTCTCAGGAGCTCCCTGCGCTCACCACAATGTTGTGCGCAAGGAAGCCGCTTCTTCGCCTCCGGGAGACTCGGCGAGCGGCAGCTTCCTAAAGGCGAAGATGCAAGCCGCACCACGCAGGCACAGTGTGGGCAGCATTCAGACTTAGAGAAAACAGTACTTTACCACTCTCCTGCCTTTTCCATTGTTATTCGAAAAGAACGAGTTTCGGTCAACTATATGTTCCTTCTTGCAGAACTCTTTGCAGACCTCCGTGCATGCTTTAGAACAAGATTTTGGATGTTTTCTTTCCTGGCAGAGTTTCTCTTTGCAAGATATGGTGGAAAAGCTTTTTGCTGAGTGTTGTGCTGAGAGAACCGAAGAAGACGCAGATACGCAGCTCTCCGAAGCAAAGTGCCGATCCACGGCTTTTTTCGGCAGAAGCCGCTCTTAGGTGCTCACTGCGACTAGCACAATGCTCTGTGTGCGAAGAAGCCGCTTCTTCGCCTCCGGGAGACTTGGCGAGCCGCAGCTCCCCAAAGGCGAAGATGCAAGCCGCATCACGCAGGCACAGTGTGGGCAGCATTCAGACTTAGAGAAAACAGTACTTTACCACTCTCCTGCCTTTTCCATTGTTATTATATTTGAAAAGAACGAGTTTTGGACAACTATATGTTCCTTCTTGCAAAACTCTTTGCAGACCTCCGTGCAAGCTTTAGAACAAGATTTTGGATGTTTTCTTTACTGGCAGAGTTTCTCTTTGCAAGATATGGTGGAAAAGCTTTTTGCTGAGTGTTGAGCAGCAAGACACGCAGAAGACGCAGATACTCAGCTCTCCGAAGCTAAGTGCCGATCCACAGCTTCTTTCGGCAGAAGCCGCTCTTAGGTGCTCACCGCGACAGGCCTAATGCTCTGTTTGCGAAGAAGCTGCTTCTTCGCCTCAGGGAGACTCGGTGAGCGGCAGCTTCCCAAAGGCGAAGATGCAAGCCGCATCACGCAGGCACAGTGTGGGCAGCATTCAGACTTAGAGAAAACAGTACTTTACCACTCTCCTGCCTTTTCCATTGTTATTATATTGGAAAAGAACGAGTTTTGGACAACTATATGTTCCTTCTTGCTAAAGTTTTTGCAGACCTCCGTGCAAGCTTTAGAACAAGATTTTGGATGTTTTCTTTACTGGCAGAGTTTCTCTTTGCAAGATATGGTGGAAAAGCTTTTTCCTGAGTGTTGAGCAGCAAGAACCGAAGAAGACGCAGATACGCAGCTCTCCGAAGCTAAGTGCCGATCCACGGCTTTTTTCGGCAGAAGCCGCTCTTAGGTTCTCACCGCGACCGGCCCAATGCTCTGTGTGCGAAGAAGCCGCTTCTTAGCCTCCGGGAGACTCGGTGAGCGGCAGCTTCCCAAAGGCGAAGATGCAAGCCGCACCACGCAGGCACAGTGTGGGCAGCATTCAGACTTAGAGAAAACAGTACTTTACCACTCTCCTGCCTTTTCCATCGTTATTCTATTGGAAAAGAACGAGTTTTGGACAACTATATGTTCCTTCTTGCAAAACATTTTGTACACCTCCGTGCAAGCTTTAGAACAAGAATTTGGATGTTGTCTTTACTGGCAGAATTTCTCTGTGCACGATATGGTGGAAAAGCTTTTTACTGAGTGTTGAATGACAAGACACGCAGAAGACGCAGATACGGAGCTCTCGGAAGCTAAATGCCGATCCACGGCTTCTTTCGGCACAAACCGCTCTCAGGAGCTCCCTGCGCACGGCCCAATGTTGTGCGCAAAGAAGCCGCTTCTTCGCCTCCGGGAGAATCAGCGAGCGGCAGCTTCCTAAAGGCGAAGATGCAAGCCGCAGCACGCAGGCACAGTGTGGGCAGCATTCAGACTTAGAGAAAACAGTACTTTACCACTCTCCTGCCTTTTCCATTGTTATTCGAAAAGAACGAGTTTCGGTCAACTATATGTTCCTTCTTGCAAAACTCTTTGCAGACCTCCGTGCAAGCTTTAGAACAAGATTTTGGATGTTTTCTTTCCTGGCAGAGTTTCTCTTTGCAAGATATGGTGGAAAAGCTTTTTCCTGAGTGTTGAGCAGCAAGAACCGAAGAAGACGCAGATACGCAGCTCTCCGAAGCTAAGTGCCGATCCACGGCTTCTTTGGGCAGAAGCCCCTCTTAGGTGCTCACCGCGACTAGCACAATGCTCTGTGTGCGAAGAAGCCGCTTCTTCGCCTCCAGGTGACTCGGCGAGCAGCAGCTTCCCAAAGGCGAAGATGCAAGCCGCATCACGCAGGCACAGTGTGGGCAGCATTCAGACTTAGAGAAAACAGTCCTTTACCACTCTCCTGCCTTTTCCATGGTTATTCTATTGGAAAAGAACCAGTTTTGGAAAACTATATGTTCCTTCTTGCAAAACTGTTTGCAGACCTCCGTGCAAGCTTTAGAACAAGATTTTGGATATTTTCTTTCCTGGCAGAGTTTCTCTTTGCAAGATATGGTGGAAAAGCTTTTTGCTGAGTGTTGAGCAGCAAGAACTGCAGAAGACGCAGATACGCAGCTCTCCGAAGCTAAGTGCCGATCCACGGCTTCTTTCGGCAGAAGCCGCTCTTAGGTGCTCACCGCGACCGGCCCAATGCTCTGTGTGCGAAGAAGCCGCTTCTTCGCCTTCGGGAGAATCGGCGAGCGGCAGCTTCCCAAAGACGAAGATGCAAGCCGCACCACGCAGGCACAGTGTGGGCAGCATTCAGACTTAGAGAAAACAGTACTTTACCACTCTCCTGCCTTTTCCATGGTTATTCTATTGGAAAAGAACAAGTTTTGGACAACTATATGTTCCTTCTTGCAAAACATTTTGTACACCTCCGAGCAAGCTTTAGAACAAGATTTTGGATGTTTTCTTTACTGGCAGAGTTTCTCTGTGCACGATATGGTGGAAAAGCTTTTTGCTGAGTGTTGAATGACAAGACACGCAGAAGACGCAGATACGGAGCTCTCGGAAGCTAAATGCCGATCCACGGCTTCTTTCGGCAAAAACCGCTCTCAGGAGCTCCCTGCGCTCACCACAATGTTGTGCGCAAGGAAGCCGCTTCTTCGCCTGCGGGAGAATCGGCGAGCGGCAGCTTCCTAAAGGCGAAGATGCAAGCCGCACCACGCAGGCACAGTGTGGGCAGCATTCAGACTTAGAGAAAACAGTACTTTACCACTCTCCTGCCTTTTCCATTGTTATTCGAAAAGAACGAGTTTCGGTCAACTATATGTTCCTTCTTGCAAAACTCTTTGCAGACCTCCGTGCAAGCTTTAGAACAAGATTTTGGATGATTTCTTTCCTGGCAGAGTTTCTCTTTGCAAGATATGGTGGAAAAGCTTTTGGCTGAGTGTTGAGCAGAGAGAACCGAAGAAGACGCAGATACGCAGCTCTCCGAAGCAAAGTGCCGATCCATGGCTTTTTTCGGCAGAAGCCGCACTGAGGTGCTCACTGCGACTAGCACAATGCTCTGTGTGCGAAGAAGCCGCTTCTTCGCCTCCGGGAGACTTGGCGAGCCGCAGCTCCCCAAAGGCGAAGATGCAAGCCGCATCACGCAGGCACAGTGTGGGCAGCATTCAGACTTAGAGAAAACAGTACTTTACCACTCTCCTGCCTTTTCCATTGTTATTATATTTGAAAAGAACGAGTTTTGGACAACTATATGTTCCTTCTTGCAAAACTCTTTGCAGACCTCCGTGCATGCTTTAGAACAAGATTTTGGATGTTTTCTTTACTGGCAGAGTTTCTCTTTGCAAGATATGGTGGAAAAGCTTTTTGCTGAGTGTTGAGCAGCAAGACACGCAGAAGACGCAGATACGCAGCTCTCCGAAGCTAAGTGCCGATCCACGGCTTCTTTCGGCAGAAGCCCCTCTTAGGTGCTCACCGCGACAGGCCTAATGCTCTGTGTGCGAAGAAGCCGCTTCTTCGCCTCCGGGAGACTCGGCGAGCGGCAGCTTCCCAAAGGCGAAGATGCAAGCTGCACCACGCAGGCACAGTATGGGCAGCATTCAGACTTAGAGAAAACAGTACTTTACCACTCTCCTGCCTTTTCCATGGTTATTCTATTGGAAAAGAACGAGTTTTGGACAACTATATGTTCCTTCTTGCAAAACATTTTGTCCACCTCCGTGCAAGCTTTAGAACAAGATTTTGGATGTTTTCTTTCCTGGCAGAGTTTCTCTGTGCACGATATGGTGGAAAAGCTCTTTGCTGAGTGTTGAATGACAAGACACGCAGAAGACGCAGATACGCAGCTCTCCGAAGCTAAATGCCGATCCACGGCTTCTTTCGGCACAAACTGCTCTCAGGAGCTCCCTGCGCTCGGCCCAATGTTGTGCGCAAAGAAGCCGCTTCTTCGCCTCCGGGAGAATCGGCGAGCGGCAGCTTCCCAAAGGCGAAGATGCAAGCCGCAGCACGCAGGCACAGTGTGGGCAGCATTCAGACTTAGAGAAAACAGTACTTTACCACTCTCCTGCCTTTTCCATGGTTATTCTATTGGAAAAGAACGAGTTTTGGACAACTATATGTTCCTTCTTGCAAAACATTTTCTACATCTCCGTGCAAGCTTTAGAACAAGATTTTGGATGTTTTCTTTACTGGCAGAGTTTCTCTTTGCACGATATGGTGGAAAAGCTTTTTGCAGAGTGTTGAATGACAAGACACGCAGAAGACGCAGATACGGAGCTCTCCGAAGCTAAATGCCGATCCACGGCTTTTTTTGGCAGAAGCCGCTCTTAGGTGCTCACCGCTACCGGCCCAATGCTCTGTGTGCGAAGAAGCCGCTTCTTCGCCTCCGGGAGACTCGGCGAGCGGCAGCTTCCCAAAGGCGAAGATGCAAGCCGCACCACGCAGGCACAGTGTGGGCAGCATTCAGACTTAGAGAAAACAGTACTTTACCACTCTCCTGCCTTTTCCATTGTTATTCGAAAAGAACGAGTTTCGGTCAACTAAATGTTCCTTCTTGCAAAACTCTTTGCAGACCTCCGTGCAAGCTTTAGAACAAGATTTTGGATGTTTTCTTTCCTGGCAGAGTTTCTCTTTGCAAGATATGGTGGAAAAGCTTTTTGCTGAGTGTTGTGCTGAGAGAACCGAAGAAGACGCAGATACGCAGCTCTCCGAAGCAAAGTGCCGATCCACGGCTTTTTTCGGCAGAAGCCGCTCTTAGGTGCTCACTGCGACTGGCACAATGCTCTGTGTGCGAAGAAGCCGCTTCTTCGCCTCCGGGAGACTTGGCGAGCGGCAGCTCCCCAAAGGCGAAGATGCAAGCCGCATCACACAGGCACAGTGTGGGCAGCATTCAGACTTAGAGAAAACAGTACTTTACCACTCTCCTGCCTTTTCCATTGTTATTATATTTGAAAAGAACCAGTTTTGGAAAACTATATGTTCCTTCTTGCAAAACTCTTTGCAGACCTCCGTGCATGCTTTAGAACAAGATTTTGGATGTTTTCTTTACTGGCAGAGTTTCTCTTTGCAAGATATGGTGGAAAAGCTTTTTCCTGAGTGTTGAGCAGAGAGAACCGAAGAAGACGCAGATACACAGCTCTCCGGAGCTAAGTGCCGATCCACGGCTTTTTTCGGCAGAAGCCGCTCTTAGGTGCTCACCGCGACCGGCCCAATGCTCTGTGTGCGAAGAAGCCGCTTCTTCGCCTCCGGGAGACTCGGCGAGAAGCAGCTTCCCAAAGGCGAAGATGCAAGGTGCACCACGCAGGCACAGTGTGGGCAGCATTCAGACTTAGAGAAAACAGTACTTTACCATTCTCCTGCCTTCTCCATTGTTATTATGTTGGAAAAGAAGGAGTTTTGGACAACTATATGTTCCTTCTTGCAAAACATTTTGTCCACCTCCGAGCAAGCTTTAGAAGAAGATTTTGGATGTTTTCTTTCCTGGCAGAGTTTCTCTGTGCACGATATGGTGGAAAAGCATTTTGCTGAGTGTTGAATGACAAGACACGCAGAAGACGCAGATACGCAGCTCTCCGAAGCTAAATGCCGATCCACGGCTTCTTTCGGCACAAACTGCTCTCAGGAGCTCCCTGCGCTCGGCCCAATGTTGTGCGCAAAGAAGCCGCTTCTTCGCCTCCGGGAGAATCGGCGAGCGGCAGCTTCCTAAAGGCGAAGATGCAAGCCGCACCACGCAGGCACAGTGTGGGCAGCCTTCAGACTTAGAGAAAACAGTACTTTACCACTCTCCTGCCTTTTCCATTGTTATTCTATTGGAAAAGAACCAGTTTTGGACAACTATATGTTCCTTCTTGCAAAACTTTTTGCAGACCTCATTGCAAGCTTTAGAACAAGATTTTGGATGTTTTCTTTACTGGCAGAGTTTCTCTGTGCACGATATGGTGGAAAAGCTTTTTGCTGAGTGTTGAGCAGTAAGAACCGAAGAAAACGCAGATACGCAGCTCTCCGAAGCTAAGTGCCGATCCACGGCTTCTTTCGGCAGAAGCCCCTCTTAGGTGCTCACCGCGACCGGCCCAATGCTCTGTGTGCGAAGAAGCCGCTTCTTCGCCTCCGGGAGACTCGGCGAGCGGCAGCTTGCCAAAGGCGAAGATGCAAGCCGCACCACGCAGTCACAGTGTGGGCAGCCTTCAGACTTAGAGAAAACAGTACTTTACCACTCTCCTGCCTTTTCCATTGTTATTATATTGGAAAAGAACCAGTTTTGGAGAACTATATGTTCCTTCTTGCAAAACTTTTTGCAGACCTCCGTGCATGCTTTAGAACAAGATTTTGGATGTTTTCTTTCCTGGCAGAGTTTCTCTTTGCAAGATATGGTGGAAAAGCTTTTGGCTGAGTGTTGAGCAGCAAGAACCGAAGAAGACGCAGATACGCAGCTCTCCGAAGCTAAGTTCCGATCCACGGCTTCTTTCGGCAGAATCCGCTCTTAGGTGCTCACCGCGACCGGCCCAATGCTCTGTGTGCGAAGAAGCCGCTTCTTCGCCTCCGGGAGACTCGGCGAGCGGCAGCTTCCCAAAGGCGAAGATGCAAGCCGCACCACGCAGGCACAGTGTGGGCAGCATTCAGACTTAGAGAAAACAGTACTTTACCACTCTCCTACCTTTTCCATTGTTATTATATTCGAAAAGAACCAGTTTTGGACAACTATATGTTCCTTCTTGCAAAACTTTTTGCAGACCTCCGTGCTTGCTTTAGAACAAGATTTCGGATGATTTCTTAACTGACAGAGTTTCTCCTTGCAAGATATGGTGGAAAAGCTTTTTGCTGAGTGTTGAGCAGCAAGAACCGAAGAAGACGCAGATATGCAGCTCTCCGAAGCTAAGTGCCGATCCACGGCTTCTTTCGGCAGAAGCCGCTCTTAGGTGCTCACCGCGACCGGCCCAATGCTTGTGTGCGAAGAAGCCGCTTCTTCGCCTCCGGGAGACTCAGCGAGCGGCAGCTTGCCAAAGCGAAGATGCAAGCCGCACCACGCAAGCACAGTGTGGGCAGCATTCAGACTTAGAGAAAACAGTACTTTACCACTCTCCTGCCTTTTCCCTTGTTATTATTTTGGAAAAGAACAAGTTTTGGACAACTATATGTTCCTTCTTGCAAAACTCTTTGCAGACCTCCGTGCATGCTTTAGAACAAGATTTTGGATGTTTTCTTTCCTGGCAGAGTTTCTCTTTGCAAGATATGGTGGAAAAGCTTTTTCCTGAGTGTTGAGCAGCAAGAACCGAAGAAGACGCAGATACGCAGCTCTCCGAAGCTAAGTGCCGATCCACGGCTTCTTTCGGCAGAAGCCCCTCTTAGGTGCTCACCGCGACAGGCCTAATGCTCTGTTTGCGAAGAAGCTGCTTCTTCGCCTCAGGGAGACTCGGTGAGCGGCAGCTTCCCAAAGGCGAAGATGCAAGCCGCATCACGCAGGCACAGTGTGGGCAGCATTCAGACTTAGAGAAAACAGTACTTTACCACTCTCCTGCCTTTTCCATGGTTATTCTATTGGAAAAGAACGAGTTTTGGACAACTATATGTTCCTTCTTGCCAAACTCTTTGCAGACCTCCGTGCAAGCTTTGGAACAGGATTTTGGATGATTTCTTTACTGGCAGAGTTTCTCTTTGCAAGATATGGTGGAAAAGCTTTTTGCTGAGTGTTGAGCAGAGAGAACCGAAGAAGACGCAGATACGCAGCTCTCCGAAGCAAAGTGCCGATCCACGGCTTTTTTCGGCAGCATCCGCTCTTAGGTGCTCACCGCGACCGGCCCAATGCTCTGTGTGCGAAGAAGCCGCTTCTTCGCCTCCGGGAGACTCGGCGAGCGGCAGCTTGCCAAAAGCGAAGATGCAAGCCGCACCACGCAGGCACAGTGTGGGCAGCATTCAGACTTAGAGAAAACAGTACTTTACCACTCTCCTGCCTTTTCCTTGTTATTATTTTGGAAAAGAACAAGTTTTGGACAACTATATGTTCCTTCTTGCAAAACTCTTTGCAGACCTCCGTGCATGCTTTAGAACAAGATTTTGGATGTTTTCTTTCCTGGCAGAGTTTCTCTTTGCAAGATATGGTGGAAAAGCTTTTTCCTGAGTGTTGAGCAGCAAGAACCGAAGAAGACGCAGATACGCAGCTCTCCGAAGCTAAGTGCCGATCCACGGCTTCTTTCGGCAGAAGCCTCACTGAGGTGCTCACCGCGACCGGCCCAATGCTCTGTGTGCGAAGAAGCCGCTTCTTGGCCTCCGGGAGAATCGGCGAGCGGCAGCTTCCCAAAGGCGAAGATGCAAGGTGCACCACGCAGTCACAGTGTGGGCAGCATTCAGACTTAGAGAAAACAGTACTTTACCACTCTCCTGCCTTTTCCATTGTTATTATATTGGAAAAGAACCAGTTTTGGACAACTATATGTTCCTTCCTGCCAAACTCTTTGCAGACCTCCGTGCAAGCTTTAGAACAAGATTTTGGATGTTTTCTTTCCTGGCAGAGTTTCTCTTTGCAAGATATGGTGGAAAAGCTTTTTGCTGAGTGTTGAACGACAAGACACGCAGAAGACGCAGATACGCAGCTCTCCGAAGCTAAATGCCGATCCACGGCTTCTTTCGGCACAAACAGCTCTCAGGAGCTCCCTGCGCTCGGCACAATGTTGTGCGCAAAGAAGCCGCTTCTTCGCCTCCGGGAGACTCGGCGAGCGGCAGCTTCCTAAAGGCGAAGATGCAAGCCGCACCACGCAGGCACAGTGTGGGCAGCATTCAGACTTAGAGAAAACAGTACTTTACCACTCTCCTGCCTTTTCCATTGTTATTATATTCGAAAAGAACGAGTTTGGGTCAACTATATGTTCCTTCTTGCAAAACTTTTTGCAGACCTCCATGCATGCTTTAGAACAAGATTTTGGATGTTTTCTTTCCTGGCAGAGTTTCTCTGTGCACGATATGGTGGAAAAGCTTTTTCCTGAGTGTTGAGCAGCAAGAACCGAAGAAGACGCAGATACGCATCTCTCCGAAGCTAAGTGCCGATCCACGGCTTCTTTCGGCACAAACCGCTCTTAGGTGCTCACCGCGACCGCCCCAATGCTTGTGTGCGAAGAAGCCGCTTCTTCGCCTCCGGGAGACTCGGCGAGCGGCAGCTTCCCAAAGGCGAAGATGCAAGCCGCACCACGCAGGCACAGTGTGGGCAGCATTCAGACTTAGAGAAAACAGTACTTTACCACTCTCCTGCCTTTTCCATTGTTATTCTATTGGAAAAGAACCAGTTTTGGACAACTATATGTTCCTTCTTGCAAAACTTTTTGCAGACCTCATTGCAAGCTTTAGAACAAGATTTTGGATGTTTTCTTTACTGGCAGAGTTTCTCTGTGCACGATATGGTGGAAAAGCTTTTTGCTGAGTGTTGAGCAGTAAGAACCGAAGAAAACGCAGATACGCAGCTCTCCGAAGCTAAGTGCCGATCCACGGCTTCTTTCGGCAGAAGCCCCTCTTAGGTGCTCACCGCGACCGGCCCAATGCTCTGTGTGCGAAGAAGCCGCTTCTTCGCCTCCGGGAGACTCGGCGAGCGGCAGCTTGCCAAAGGCGAAGATGCAAGCCGCACCACGCAGTCACAGTGTGGGCAGCCTTCAGACTTAGAGAAAACAGTACTTTACCACTCTCCTGCCTTTTCCATTGTTATTATATTGGAAAAGAACCAGTTTTGGAGAACTATATGTTCCTTCTTGCAAAACTTTTTGCAGACCTCCGTGCAAGTTTTAGAACAAGATTTTGGATGTTTTCTTTCCTGGCAGAGTTTCTCTGTGCACGATATGGTGGAAAAGCTTTTTGCTGAGTGTTCAATGACAAGACACGCAGAAGACGCAGATACGGAGCTCTCGGAAGCTAAATGCCAATCCACGGCTTCTTTCGGCACAAACCGCTCTCAGGAGCTCCCTGCGCTCGGCACAATGCTGTGCGTAAAGAAGCCGCTTCTTCGCCTCCGGGAGACTCGGCGAGCGGCAGCTTGGCAAAGGCGAAGATGCAAGCCGCACCACGCAGGCACAGTGTGGGCAGCATTCAGACTTAGAGAAAACAGTACTTTACCACTCTCCTGCCTTTTCCATTTTTATTATATTCAAAAAGAACCAGTTTTGGACAACTATATGTTCCTTCTTGCAAAACTTTTTGCAGACCTCCGTGCAAGCTTTAGAACAGGATTTTGGATGTTTTCTTTACTGGCAGAGTTTGTCTTTGCAAGATATGGTGGAAAAGCTTTTTGCTGAGTGTTGAGCAGCAAGACACGCAGAAGACACAGATACGCAGCTCTCCGAAGCTAAGTGCCGATCCACGGCTTCTTTCGGCAGAAGCCGCTCTTAGGTGCTCACCGCGACCGGCCCAATGCTCTGTGTGCGAAGAAGCCGCTTCTTCGCCTGCGGGAGAATCGGCGAGCGGCAGCTTTCCAAAGGCGAAGATGCAAGCCGCACCACGCAGGCACAGTGTGGGCAGCATTCAGACTTAGAGAAAACAGTACTTTACCACTCTCCTGCCTTTTCCATTGTTATTATATTGGAAAAGAACAAGTTTTGGACAACTATATGTTCCTTCTTGCAAAACTTTTTGCAGTCCTCCCTGCATGCTTTAGAACAAGATTTTGGATGTTTTCTTTAATGGCAGAGTTTCTCTTTGCAAGATATGGTGGAAAAGCTTTTTGCTGAGTGTTGAGCAGCAAGACACGCAGAAGACACAGATACGCAGCTCTCCGAAGCTAAGTGACGATCCACGGCTTCTTTCGGCAGAATCCGCTCTTAGGTGCTCACCGCGACCGGCCCAATGCTCTGTGTGCGAAGAAGCCGCTTCTTCGCCTGCGGGAGAATCGGCGAGCGGCAGCTTCCCAAAGGCGAAGATGCAAGCCGCACCACGCAGGCACAGTGTGGGCAGCATTCAGACTTAGAGAAAACAGTACTTTACCACTCTCCTGCCTTTTCCATTGTTATTATTTTCGAAAAGAACCAGTTTTGGACAACTATATGTTCCTTCTTGCAAAACTCTTTGCAGACCTCCGTGCAAGCTTTAGAACAAGATTTTGGATGTTTTCTTTCCTGGCAGAGTTTCTCTTTGCAAGATATGGTGGAAAAGCTTTTGGCTGAGTGTTGAGCAGCAAGAACCGAAGAAGACGCAGATACGCAGCTCTCCGAAGCTAAGTGATGATCCACGGCTTCTTTTTGCAGAAGCCGCTCTTAGGTGCTCACCGTGACAGGCCTAATGCTCTGTGTGCGAAGAAGCCGCTTCTTCGCCTCCGGGAGACTCGGCGAGCGGCAGCTTCCCAAAGGCGAAGATGCAAGCCGCACCACGCAGGCACAGTGTGGGCAGCATTCAGACTTAGAGAAAACAGTACTTTACCACTCTCCTGCCTTTTCCATGGTTATTCTATTGGAAAAGAACGAGTTTTGGACAACTATATGTTCCTTCTTGCAAAACTTTTTGCAGACCTCCGTGCAAGCTTTAGAACAAGATTTTGGATGTTTTCTTTCCTGGCAGAGTTTCTCTGTGCACGATATGGTGGAAAAGCTTTTTGCTGAGTGTTGAATGACAAGACACGCAGAAGACGCAGATACGGAGCTCTCCGAAGCTAAATGCCGATCCAAGGCTTCTTTCGGCACAAACCGCTCTCAGGAGCTCCCTGCGCTCGGCACAATGCTGTGCGTAAAGAAGCCGCTTCTTCGCCTCCGGGAGACTCGGCGAGCGGCAGCTTCCTAAAGGCGAAGATGCAAGCCGCACCACGCAGGCACAGTGTGGGCAGCATTCAGACTTAGAGAAAACAGTACTTTACCACTCTCCTGCCTTTTCCATTGTTATTATATTTGAAAAGAACGAGTTTGGGTCAACTATATGTTCCTTCTTGCAAAACTTTTTGCAGACCTCCGTGCATGCTTTAGAACAAGATTTTGGATGTTTTCTTTCCTGGCAGAGTTTCTCTTTGCAAGATATGGTGGAAAAGCTTTTTCCTGAGTGTTGAGCAGCAAGAACCGAAGAAGACGCAGATACGCAGCTCTCCGAAGCTAAGTGCCGATCCACGGCTTCTTTCGGCAGAAGCCGCTCTTAGGTGCTCACCGCGACCGGCCCAATGCTCTGTGTGCGAAGAAGCCGCTTCTTCGCCTGCGGGAGACTCGGCGAGCGGCAGCTTCCCAAAGGCGAAGATGCAAGCCGCACCACGCAGGCACAGTGTGGGCAGCGTTCAGACTTAGAGAAAACAGTACTTTACCACTCTCCTGCCTTTTCCATTGTTATTATATTCGAAAAGAACCAGTTTCGGACAACTACCTTTCATTCTTGCAAAACTCGTTGCAGACTTCCCCTAGAACTTGTGGAACAATATAGGTGGTGTTTTGTTTACTGTCAGAGTTTCTCTTTGCAAGATAGTGTGGAAAAGCTTTTTGCTGAGTGTTCAGCGACAAGACACGAGGAAGACGCAGATACGGAGCTCTCGGAAGCTAAATGCCGATCCACGGCTTCTTTCGGCAGAAGCTGCTCTTAGGTGCTCACCGCGACCCGCACAATGCTCTGTGTGCGAAGAAGCCGCGTCTTCGCCTCCAGGAGACTCGGCGAGCGGCAGCTTCCCAAAGGCGAAGATGCAAGCCGCACCACGCAGGCACAGTGTGTGCAGCATTCAGACTTAGAGAAAACAGTACTTTACCACTCTCCTGCCTTTTCCATGGTTACTATATTGGAACAGAACGAGTTTCGGACAACTAGCTTTCATTCTTGCATAAGTCTTTGCAGACCTCCGTGCAAGCTTTAGAACAAGATTTTGGATGTTTTCTTTACTGGCAGTGTTTCTCTGTGCACGATAATGTGGTTTGGGGATGTTTTCTGTACTGGCCCACTTTCTCCTTGCGAGACATCGTGGAAAAGCTCTTGGCTATGTTGTACGCATTAAGAGACGCTAAGCACGAAGATACGGCGCTTTCAGAAGCCAAGTGCCCGTCCTGGGGCTCTTTCGTCAGAAGCCGCGCTCCAGAGCACACGGCGACCAGCACAAGGCTCTGTGCCTGAACAAGCCACTTCTTGTCCTCCGGGAGACAGAGAGTTTGGCAGCTTCTGAAAGGCGAAGAACGATGTTGCACAGCACTGGCACTGTGTGCGCAGCCTACCATCCTATAGAAAACAGTACCTTACCACTCTCCTGCCTTTTCCATTCGCCTTAATAGTCGAATAGAAAGAGTTTTAGACAACTTTCTTTTGCTTCTTGCGAAACACTCTGCGGACCTCCCTGCCACGTCTAGAGCAGGACTGGGGATGTTTTCTGTACTGGCCCACTTTCTCCTTGCGAGACATCGTGGAAAAGCTTTTGGCTACGATGTAGGCGACAAGAGACGCAGAAGACGGAGATACAGAACTGTCGGAAGGTAAGTGCCGGTGCCGGGCGTCTTTCGGCAGTAGTCGCGCTCCGGAGCGCACGGCGACCAGCACAAGGCTCTGTGCGCGAAGAAGCCACTTCTTGGCCTCCAGGAGTCGGAGAGTTTGGCAGGTTCCAAAAGGCGAAGAACGATGTTGCACAGCACTGGCACTGTGTGTGCAGCCTACCATCCTATAGAAAACAGTACCTTACCACTCTCCTGCCTTTTCCATTCGCCTTAATAGTCGAATAGAAAGAGTTTTGGACAACTTTCTTTTGCTTCTTGCGAAACACTCTGCGGACCTCCCTGCCACATCTAGAGCAGGATTAGGGATGTTTTCTGTACTGGCCCACTTTCTCCTTGCGAGACATCATGGAAAACATCTTGGCTGCCATGTTGGTGACAAGAGACACAGAAGACGGAGATACAGAACTGTCAGAAGGTAAGTGCCGGTGCCGGGTGTCTTTCGGCAGTAGTCGTGCTCCAGAGCGCACGGCGACCAGCACAAGGCTCTGTGCGCGAAGAAGCCACTTCTTGGCCTCCGGGAGACGGAGAGTTCAGCAGCTTCCGAAAGGCGAAGAACGATGTTGCACAGCACTGGCACTGTGTGTGCAGCCTACCATCCTATAGAAAACAGTACCTTACCACTCTCCTGCCTTTTCCATTCGCCTTAATAGTCGAATAGAAAGAGTTTTGGACAACTTTCTTTTGCTTCTTGCGAAACACTCTGCGGACCTCCCTGCCACATCTAGAGCAGGATTAGGGATGTTTTCTGTACTGGCCCACTTTCTCCTTGCGAGACATCATGGAAAACCTCTTGGCTGCCATGTTGGCGACAAGAGACACAGAAGACGGAGATACAGAACTGTCAGAAGGTAAGTGCCGGTGCCGGGTGTCTTTCGGCAGTAGTCGTGCTCCAGAGCGCACGGCGACCAGCACAAGGCTCTGTGCGCGAAGAAGCCACTTCTTGGCCTCCGGGAGACGGAGAGTTCAGCAGCTTCCGAAAGGCGAAGAACGATGTTGCACAGCACTGGCACTGTGTGCGCAGCCTACCATCCTATAGAAAACAGTACCTTACCACTCTCCTGCCTTTTCCATTCGCCTTAATAGTCGAATAGAAAGAGTTTTGGACAACTTTCTTTTGCTTCTTGCGAAACACTCTGCGGACCTCCCTGCCACGTCTAGAGCAGGATTAGGGATGTTTTCTGTACTGGCCCACTTTCTCCTTGCGAGACATCGTGGAAAAGCTTTTGGCTACGATGTAGGCGGCAAGAGACGCAGAAGACAGAGATACAGAACTGTCAGAAGGTAAGTGCCGGTGCCGGGCGTCTTTCGGCAGTAGTCGCGCTCCGGAGCGCACGGCGACCAGCACAATGCTCTGAGGTGAAGGAGCCGTTTCTTCGTCTCCGGGAGACGGAGGGCTTGTGTGCGCTTCCAAAAGGGGAAAAATGAACTCGTACAGCACCGGCATTGTGTGCGCAGTTTTGGACAACTTTCTTTTGCATCTTGCCGAACACTCTGCAGACATCTGGTAGAACAAGTTATGGGATGTTTTCTGATGTGGCCCAGTTTCTCCTTGCGAGACATCGTGGAAAAGCTTTTTGCTAAGATGTAGGTGACAAGAGACGGAGAAGATGGAGATATGGAGCTCTTTAAGCTAAGCGCCGCTGCCGGGTGTCTTACACCTAGAGCCTCACTCCGGAGCGGAGTGCGAGTGGCACAAGGCTCTGTGCGCGAAGACGCCGCTTCTTCGCCTCAGGGAGACAGTGAGAGCGGCAGCTTCCGAAAGGCGAAGAACGAACTCGCACAATGCTGGCATGATGTGCGAAACTATCAATCCTGTAGAAAACACTACCATGCCACACTTCTGTCTTTTCCATTCACATTAACCTTCGAATGGAATGCGTTTTAGACAACTTTCTTTTGTTTCTTGCCAAACACCACAGCACACTTCCCTGCCACTTCCAGGGCAGGTTCGGGGATGTTTTCAGCACTGGCCCAGTTGCTCTTTGCAAGACATAGCGGAAAAGCTTTAAGCTAAAATATGGGCAACAAGAGACTCTAAGGACGAAGCTATGGAGCGCTCGGAAACTATGTGCCGGTCCCGGGCGTCTTTCGGCAGTAGCCTGGCTCCGGAGTGCACCGCCACTGGCAAAATGCTCTGTCCGTGCACGAAGAAGCCACTTCTTTGCCTCCGGAAGACAGTGAGAGCGGCAGCTTCTGAAAGGCGAAGAACCAAAAGCCGCACAGCACGGGCCTTGTGTGCGCAGCTTTGCATCTCACAGTAAACAGTACCTTACCACTCTTGTGCCTTTTTAATTGACATTAGCTTTCAAATGGAAGGAGTCCTGGACAACTTTCTTTTGCTTCTTGCTGAACACTCTGCAGAGCTCCCTGCCACTTCTAGAGCAGGTTCTCAGTTGTTTCCTTTACTGGCCCAGTTTCTCCTTCTGCAGCTGTGCCTTTCCCATGGGGTCTTCTTGTGAATATAAGCCTTCGAACCTTAATAATTATAACCCCATATCCTACAGTGCTGGGATATCCTGGTTCCTGTGCATTTCCGGCTTTGAATTAGGCTTGGCATCTGGGCATTTGTAGTGACATCATCTCAGGCCCCACTCTGAAGGCAGCTGGGACTGTGGGCACAGTTTATGGGTTGAGTCCACCAGCTCCAGGCAGGGGCAGTCAGAGTGTTTCCATGGTAACAAGGTGCTTGACCAGCTCTGGTGGCAGTGGAGTGGTCTCAGGAGCTCCATGGAGCTGTGTCACAGTCACAGGTTGCCCTGCCAAGATGGTGGCACTCTCTGACTTGGGACAGCATCTCCATGTAGCCACTGAGAGTCGGTGTGGGTACAGGGCATTCTGGCCCCAGGTGGTATTGCTATGGTGCAAGTACAGTGTGTTTCGGTGCTGTGCAGCATGCCCATGGTGCAGGAACACCTTTTTTACTTGATGTGGTTATAACTGCTGCCAGGGCCTTGGTGGCCACCGTGGCATTGATGCTGCTTGGGGCTCCACTACCCCCCTTGATCTCAGCACACACTGGGGCCCCACTACATGGGGTGGTTTGTGGAAAATAGCTCTCCAGGGTATGGGGCCAGCACAGGTGATGCATTTAGGGCCATGTAGAGTGGCCATGTCATCCATCTGCATCCTCTGAGGGCTTGGAAGGGTGACCAACACCTCCACTGACTCGTCCAGCTCACAGTCTTTGCCATGTGTCCCAGTATTTAATAGTTCAATCAAATAAAAAATAAGTTTCCAAGGTTTTATAATTTCTATTGCGCTTTTGTCACATCTGGAAACTGCTCAAATTATAAATCATCCGGCTCGCCCCTAAGAATTCAAATTAAGGGCAGCCTCTTTAGTTGTGTCTAATCCGTGGTTCCTTGATGGGGTTGAGCAGAACGAAAACTTTAGCCTAAGGGTGTGGGATAAATGCCCTTAGTTATTGTGAGCAAAAAAACCTCACCCTCATTGTCCCTGGGAGTTCTTATGTCAACGTAATCTACAAAGTTCTTTGTTGCCTGTTGCACTATTAGCCTAAGTTTGGTGCATTTATTTTAATATTCCTGACACTTAATTGTACCCTATCCCTCAGACTCTGTCCCTAACCTACCTTATATGTTTTACTGAACCTATCGAGGTCTTTTTATTGCACCCCGTATGGTTATTCAGATTATTTGCTTGTTATTTTACTAATTACTGCTCTCTTCTATTTTATTTTACTAATTACTGCTCTCGCCTTTTTAGTGCACCCCGTATGGTTATTCAGATTATTTGCTTGTTATTTTACTAATTACTGCTTTCTTTTATTTTTGGTCACTAAATCATGCCTGTCTCTTTGTTTATTCGCCACGTGGATTTTCTAAAGTTCATAGTCTAAAAATGACCGCCAGCTATATCATCCAGGCCCAGTGCATCACATGTGGCACCTGAATGGGGACCCCTGATATTCAGGGGATCTGTTAGGAATATCAGCAAAAGTCCCTTAAGCCAATTAGGCCCTACCTGTCTCGCTAATTTTTGGATTTCCATTGTCATGATCCACGTCAAGCCTGGCAACTGGATGAAGACTTCAGCAACTTTGGTGGCTTGTTCAGGGGAGAGCAGCCCAAGCAGCTGGGGAAGTTCTCAGCAAAGGACAGCAGGAAGACCTGTGGCGTGAAGAAGGTAAGAGAAGGGAGATGTCTGCCCCATCACCTGAATGTTATTTTTTAGTTACACATGATAGGGTCCCTGGAATTTCCTGATAACTTCCAAGAGAATGCCAGTATCTTAGAAAAAACAAGCTTCACTTTTCTAAAGATGGGCTTGCAGATGTCTGTAGAAGAAAGAGATATCTATCATCTCTTTAAGTTCAAATTAGGATCCCAGGGAAAGAAGATTGAGAAGTGAGAACTGAAAAATAAACAGTCTTTCAAAAATTCTCATGATGCTACTGTGCCCGATGTTGTAACATCAGCATTTTGGGACTCAGTAGGTGTTAAATTGTATGATTCAGCATTAAAGAGACAGCTTTGCTTACCTTTTTTTTTGACAAATTCTGGAGCCATTAAAATCAGAAGAGAAAGACAAGGAGTAAAAATCGAGTAATTCAGAACAGCCTAGTATTGGTACCCTTTCTTACTATCCCTCTTGCTCCTTGGACCATCCCAGAGGTAGGTAGATATGGGGCCAAGATTGCTAATAAATCATATGACTATGGTGGGCTCAGATGGAATATTAGTTCAGCCAATGACTCTGCTGCCCTATGTCCACCTCCAACTCCTCCATCTAAGGCCCAAGATGACACTGTGCACTCCATCTTGGATCTCTCCCACTCTGTCCTGCCTTTCTCCTCGGGTTCTCTTTTTCCTTCTTCTCCTGATAATAATACACTTTCCAGTTGATTTGTTGGTCCTTCAGGAGGTCCCTTTCTTGGCATTGCCTCCAAGTCCATCTTCTCCACCTCGTGACATCCCCTTTCCACCTTGGGCCACTTCTTTCCTGCTACAGCCAGAAATATCTCAAAAGGCCACATCCCTTCTGATGAGGCTAGAACCCTGCCTGCCCGGGTTCCGGAGGGACCTGCCTCCAAGACGGCGGTGCCCAGGTCAGTGGCATCAAGGCATACCTTCAGGCCTAGCCCAAGGCTTACTTGAAAGTTTCAAGGCCATATAACAAATGCCAACAAAACAAAAGAGTATTTGTGGTGTTGGGCGATTCCCCCTCCTCCTCTTTCTCATCATTGGAGGGGAATCTCCGCTTACTGGAGCCCAATAAAGAGCCATCAGAAAAGATCAGTTGCAAGGGACACTGTGTTGCTGTGGTCACAGGGAGATGTTCTCCAACCTCTCACTCCCCAAGACCGACCCCTGGATCTGTGCAGAGACTTTCTCAGTTGGCGGTGTGTACAGGGGCTCATAGCTCCCCACAGGTGTCGAATGGGGCATGGGTGGCACAGCAGCAGCACAGTACCAAGGCAAAGGAATAGGGAGTGATCACTTGTTTGAGTTCCAAGAAGTTTATTTCTCCAGGGCGAGACAGGGACAAGCGACAAGGCAAAAGAACTGCTTTTAAGGAAGGGAGGAAATAAAGGGAGGAGAAAACTTTTCACCAATAGGAAGGCATTAGGGCAGGGGTGCAGGGTAAGGGCTATCCAATAGGAGCCAACAAGGGGAAGAAGCAAACCTTACAATCAGTTCTTATAATGGTTCATTCCTTGTACCAAATGCCGTACAAGGAATGAACCATTACAAACTTATAACAAGGAATATTACAGAAGAACAAACTGCAAAATAAATTACCACAGGAATATGTAACCTTCTCTGCACAAATGCTGACCCCACATGATACGCGATATATATTGACTATGTTATTGTCCTTGACCAAATACTCCCTATGGGGACTGGAATGGAAAACCAACTATTGAGATACTATGTGGGAGACCAAGGAAGGGCAGCATTGACCACCAGGCAGGAGAAGGGACCCACACATATCCAGAACAGTGAGTAGAAAAGCTTCCCAGGCCCATCCTTAACAACATCAGGGATGTGGTTAGAAAAACGTTACCACAAGTGCTGTATCAGTGATTGGAGCAACAGGGAAGATTTTGAGATGTCCAAAGAATCCAAATTTTTTGTGGGATACAAATGCTTATATAGTATTTTAGGAAGGCTAGTAATGTTTCCTATGATGATTGGGTTAATCATCACATAAACGATTTTACACAGCGTACAACATCTCTTGCTTGCAGTTTGATGTAATTTTCTTTTTCCGGTAAGTCAGACAGATTTAATCTTCTTGCAATCTTCAAAGCTGTTTGTTCTTGCCAAAGCATCCTAATTGTCAAACCTCTTATGCTAACCAGGTCCAAAGTCCATCATCTGTCTAGTGTGTCCCAATAGTTCTGGATGATAACAAACTGAATTTAGACTTCACAAAAATTAGGGCAAGGCCCTAATGAGGGGTATATAAAATATTTAGATTGATTTAAACTGTCTCTAGACAAATAAATTGTTATAGATAGTCAAGGGAGGAACTACTAAAATGTCTAGCGGTGGTGAACACCAATCTGGAATGGAAAAAGGTGTTGTACCACTTCCACCACAGCCTGAGCCTACCATCACTCAAGTGATTGATGCATGCAACCATGTAGCCACGCCCAAACACACTGTAGTATTGCAAGTTCAAGTTCTTGCTGAAGCCCTAACCACTTTTCAGCAGAACTCCAAAGAGCCACAAGATGAAAAACTGAGACCTCACCACAATTGTGGTGAGAAGGGACACTTTGCCAAAGACTGCCCAAATCAAAACGAAGGGCATTTTTAAGAGACTGTGGATTCAAAGGGCATTGTCACAGGACTAGCAGATTATAGGCGCAGGGATGTTGCTGACACCAGTCAGGAAACTGTCATCAGAGCTCAAGGTAGCAGCATGAGAAGACACAAGCACCCCTGTTGCCCATGTCTGAGATCATCAACGACCAGCAGGTCAAGGGCTTCAGTGCCTCTTCTCCGACCTCCCTTCCACAATGCCTACAGGTTCCGGTCTGGAACTCCCCAGTCAGTAATTCTCACAAACACTGTTCATCATGCCATCTCTACAGGATGATTGGGCCCAGAACAACGGCCACATGAGTCCTTGAATAAGGAAATAAATAGGATAAATGCTGAAGGGTTCTATGTTCTGCTTTCCATTCTATTGGTGACATCATCCTAGGAAATAACAGTACTCGCTATGTGTCCTGATCCCCCTTGTTTCATACCAAAGGGACTAATTATTGTGCAAGCTTTCCTTTTGCCAGAACTAGACTGCGAGTGACTCTGGTCCAGGCAATGAAAGAGTCACTCTCTAGTGGTGACTCTAAAGAGAGTAACTCTTTCATTGCCTGGACCAGAAGGATAAGCAATGGATGACTACTGTTCACTTGTGTCCTAAAACATCTTGGCAAAACTATCACCCTCAGCTCGTTGGCATCATTGACATCAGGACTCATTGACATCAGAGCTGATGTGATGGTAATTTCTATGTCCTATTGTCCCACTAACTGGACTTTGGTACCATCTTTGATATCTTACCCAATACTGGGGGCCACAGTGACAGCTTCTGTAGTCTCCATCCTGTCAGTTTTGAAGGACCTGAGGGTCATGTCGCCACCACCAAACCATTTGTGGTGAAGGCTTCCATAATTTTATGGGGGAGAGACATTCTGTCTCAATGAGGATTGAGGTTGGAGACCAATTTTTTGCTTGGCCTCTGATGAGCACAACACCGTAAAACTTCCTTGGACATCAAACAAACCCATATTGGTGGATCAGTCGCCCTTATAAATAGAAAAATTTTTCAAGCTAAAACTGTTGATGTGTGGCAATCCTTAGAATCAGAGGGTTTTGGGAAAGCTGCAAAAGGCAGGCCTCAGAGACAGCAGAACTGCAATTAGAGCTAAGCAGCAGCCATAAGATTTGTCAGAAGAAAAATTATAAAGTAAGTAGAAAATAAGGACAAATAGAACAATGCCTTGTGTACTACCACTTGGGAAGAATAATTCCCTAAGCTAGAGAAAAGTATATTTATTGTGATATTAGGAAGTTTGAAGCTTAATAATGAAACTTTATACATAGTGTCTTAAAGCTTACAAGCAGGTATAGTATTCAAAATAAGCAAACAATATTTTAGCAAAAGGTACGTGTGCTTATAGTAGTTGGATAGAATTACTGTCAATATACTTTTGCTTTTTTGTTTGATTTAAAAGTTAAAAAACTTCTAGAGTAATTTGTAATATCAGTTTGTCTGGTGCTGGGGAAGTGAGCTGCTGGCATCTTCCCATTGTCAGACCAATTTAATGAGACTGATGCTAGACAATAAATACAGCTTGAGTCGTGTTCCTCAGCAGTCCAATCCTGTTTGTGATTTGTACATAGACCCCTGGCTGGCACACTCTTGGAACACTCCAGTGTTTGTTATGAAAAATAAGTGTATCTCCTGCAAGACCTCGGGAGAATAAAAGATGCCATTGAGGAAATGGGACCCCTACAGCCTGGCCTACCTTTCCTTGTTATGTTACCCAAAGACTGAAAATTAACCATTATTGATTTAAAAGATTGATTTTTTAACATCCCACTACACCTGGACAATGAACTACAATTTGTTTTCTCCATACCATCAATCAACAGGCAAGGTCCTTTGAAAAGATTCCATTAGACAGTCTTGCTGCAAGGTACGAAAAATTCACCAACAATTTGCCAGTGGTATGTGGCAAAAGTCCCTTCTCCTCTCTGCCTTAAATACCCACAGTCCTTTATCCTGCACTATATGGATGATATCCTTGTAGCATATGAGGACGACTCATCTGTAAAGATCACCTCTGATGAGGTCATCTCAGCTGTGCAGGACGCCAGACTCATTGTTTCTGAGGAAAAGGTACAACAGCTTGGGTACAAAATTACTGAGCAGACAGTAATACCCCAATTAATTCAACTACAAGACAACCCAAAGACACTCAATGATATGCATCAGCTCTTGGAAACTATCACTTGGATTCAGCCCTTATTGGGAATTACAAATCATGATCTAGCCCCTTTATTCAACTTGTTAAAATGAGATACTGCTGTAAATTTACCAATGATATTAACTGAAGAAGCCCAAGCAGCTCTGGACAAAGTGTTAATAGCCACCCAATCACAACAAGCACACAGATTCAATCCTAATTTACCTTTTTTATTTGCCATTTTAGGAGAACCCCCCCAACTTTTTGGTCTTATTTTTCAATGGTCTTATTTTTCAAAAGGTACAAGACAGTCTACTAATCTTAGAGTAGGTCTTTATACCATTTCTGTGGTAAAACTATAACAATCTCTCCTGAAATTATATCTCATTAATTATAAAAGCTAGATCCCAAATTCTTTCCCTTTCAGGGAGAGATTTTTCAGTTATATTCTTGTCTTTTACTTCCAATCATTTAGAATGATTAATTCAACAATCTAAATATTTCAATTTGCTTGGGTAAATTTTATGTGTCAAATTTCAGTTCATTATCCAAAGGACAAGTAATTACATTCCTTCTACAAATTAATTTTAAAACCTTTAAGTCATATTCCTCTTAATGCAATTACTTTTTTCTCTGGTGGCTCAGGGAAGTCTCAAAAATCAGTAATTGCTTGGCAGACTCCAGACACAAAAGAATGGGAATCTCACACTGAGAAAGTAGAAGTCTCGCCACAGATACTGTGTCAGACAAGAGCCTTTTCCTGACCCAGAGATGGGGCAACTAAGCGGCGTGTTAAAAGCTTTTATTCCATTTTCAGTCTCACGAGAATGGTGAGACAGTACAGATGTTACAGATGAGATAATACAGATTCAGGTTGTCACAATCAGAAGCCAACTATTTCCTAATTACAATACACTATAAGCATGTCTTGGCTTATCAGCTTTTTGCCACGCCACGCTGTAGATGCCTTAAAGCCAATCATCTAAAACTACCCCTTGTGGGTCCTACTACGATGTATCTTTCATAGTTCTATTTCTCTAAACTATCTAGTCATATTTGCAAGGCCATCCTTTGAAACCGTTTTCTAGCTCCATTTCTCTTTCAACAGTATCTGTCCTATTCCATGGCATTTCTAAGTCAGAACTTCTTGTCTCAAACTTTGCATATAGATGCATACTTTGTGGGCCTTCTGTCAGTCCCTGAGAACTCTCTAGAAATCCATTTCCCTCAATAGTGGAGCTTGCAGCTATTGTCCACGCCTTTTCCATGTTTATGTTTCCTTTTAATTTAGTTTGTTTCCTTTTATGTGGCAGATGTAGTAGAAAGATCAGAAAGATCCCTTCTTAAAACAGTTTCCAACTGTAAGATATATGATTTATTAAAAAAAATTAATGTTCCTTCTTTCCCTTAGAAAACAACCTTATTTAATTACACATATTCTTTTTCACACCTCCCTACCTAGATTCATGGCAGAAGGTAATGCTCAGGCAGACCTTCTAACCATGCCCATTCGAATTACTTTACCAAATTTCTTTGAACAAGCCCATTTAAGCCATTCATTTTTTCACCAGGATGCCCCTGCACCCATCCAAATATTCAGCATAATAAAGATCAAGAAAAGATGACTGTCCACTCCTGCCCAGATTGCCAAAAGTATTCAATACCATCTATTGGAAATGGCATTAATCCCCCAAGGTTTAAATAGCTTACAGATTTGGCAGTCAGATGTAAGCCACTATCAATCCTTTGGACAGTTTAGGTATTTGCATGTGTCCATAGATACTTTTTTGGAAGCCAGCTTTGCATTAGCCCACAGTGGGGAAAAAGCCAGAGACATAATTAAATTCTTTCTATAAGCTTTCTCATTTTTAGGCATTCCCCCAGAAATCAAGATCAACAATAGGCCAGCATACATATCTCAAAGAGTGAAACAACGTTTTAATCTATGGGGCATTAAGCATACTACAGGGATTTCTCACTCCTCCACAAGCCAGTCCATCATTGAAAGAGGCCACAGGTCACTCAAAGATATCCTAGAAAAACAAAAAGGGGTATGTATGTTTTTAATTTAAAAAATTAGTTTAAGATTTTAAAATTTTAAAATTCACTTTTGGAGGCTGTCCCACCTATTTTTCAGATATTTTTCAGACATGACTCAGTCAAAACTTAAGGAAAGACCACTTGTATTAATAAAGGACTCTGAAACTGGACAAGTTTCAGGGCCTTTTCCACTCATCACTTGGGGAAGGGGATTTGCTTATGTATCCAGAGGTGCAGGACCCAAGTGGATCCCCACAAACAATATCAAGCCCCATCTCCAGTCATTGCGGGAGCCCACAACTTCACCAGATGCCCGAGTGGAAGAAAAGAGTGAAGAACCACCCAAGAAGAGAACAGCCACATGAAAACCAAGTTTTATCTAAGCCTGCTTAAAAAGACTGAAAGATGACTTACTGAGACTCCTTGCTCTTGCTTTTTGGTTTTCTTGGCTTCCTCCTTCCAGATGACACTTGGGTAGTTCCACAGCCAAAGCAAAATAAATGAATCATATTAGTCAATATCACCAAGCATGAGACTATGTGTGTCTCAGTAGCCAGCCCAGAAAACCCATTTTCTACCTGTTTATTTGGGTTACCAATGGATCTGGCCAATACCAGAGGATGCCATCCCTGCAAAAGTCAGCCCCAAAACCATCCAAATTCATAGTCCAGTAGATGCCTGGGACTATCAGTTCTGGAAGTTACTGCATGCAACACTTGAGCTGCAGGAATTGGAGTTGCTTGGCTTGACAACAATGGGTTATTGCATTAAATTCTATTACATGACAGACACCAAATTACCAAAGGGGAACAACAAACCCATAAATCTAATGAGAGAAAAAATACACAGATGAGATATTTCTTCATGAAGTCAAATGTATAAGAACCAAAGTTTATGGTGCAATTACACTTCTCCTATTTTGTCCTGGTCCAGTAACTACGCAATTCAATTACCACCTGGCATCTTTCTAACCTGTGGAGATAAGAGTGTGGCCAGCAATTCCTTCCCACATGTAGCTTGGGAAGGCTGACTCTGTTAGCATCCAATGTCATCACGGCACACAAAGATCTGGCCAGAGTAAAAAGATCAATTCACTAATTTGAAAGAGATTGCAATGATAAAATTACTTATTGGACTCAAACAACAACACAGTAATATTTCCACTATTGCCATGGGTAGCTGCAGCAAAAGCTTTGAAGTAGCTAGATGGAATTGAGTACTGGCTCAGCAAGCAGGCATATGCTACATCAGTTGCCCTCAGTGAATTGCTGGCAGATATTGATAGCATTAGACATGCTAATGGTCCATGGGCTGCCATGGACTTCTTGCTACTTGCCCAAGGGTGTGGAAGACTTTGAGGGGTTGTGATGCATGAATCTGTCAGACCACAGTGAATCCATCCACCACAGCATAAACCTTAGACAGGAGTGGGAAGACTGCAAATTGATCAAGGAGGAGACTGGATCAACAAGCTTTTCAAGAAATGGCATTTATCAAGCTATGTCACTTCATTAATCAAGGCTGGACTGTTGATTTTGTTATTTACACTTTTAATATTAGTTTTGTTGCCCTGTTTGTTCAAGTGCGTCTATAGGATGCTTGAAAAATCTGTTGACATTTCCTTGTTAAAAAAAAACAAAAAGAGGGAGATGTTGGGGTTGAGCAGAATGAAGGCTTTAGCCTAAGGCCATGGGATAAATCTCGTTAGTTATGGTGAGAAAAAAAGTCACCCTCATTGCCCCCTGAGATTTTTTATCTTAATATATCTAGAAAGTTCTTAATTCCCTGTTCCATTATTGGCCCAAGTTGGCTGCATCGATTTTAATATTCCTAATGCTCAAACCTGATTGTACCCTATCATTCAGACTCTGTCCCTAACTTATATATGTTACTGAACCTACCTTGGCCCTCGCCTTTTTAGCACATTCGATATTGCCATAGCTACCAGAACCTGGTTTGGGATTTGGTGGGAGTAAACAGCATTAATATGCCAAGGGTGCATGGACCTCTGATCAGGTGAGAGGGGATCCCGGCCCAAACACGGTCACCACAAATTAAAAGGATATTTTTATCTAACTTGTGTGGGTGACCATCAGTGGTGGAGGCCATATAAACATGGCTGATGACCTTGAACCACTGATCTGCTTGGAACCTTTTCTTGAATTGCTTGATTTTGGTATACTGGCTTTTGTTATTTTCAAAATGAAGACAAAAGAGAGCAGGGGAAAAACCTAAAAAGTTCAGGTTCTTGGGGCTTATCTGTTGCACAAGGTAGTTTGTGCTGCCAGTCTCTCCAGAAGAGTAAGGGATAGGTAGCACTGGGTCGGACTTCCAGGAGAGACTGATGTGCAGCTTGTGCTGGGGGGGTTTACGATTGTTGGCGTTGTCCTTGATTTCCCTTAATTTTGGGAGATACTCTTCAGGTTTCAATGGGATCTCCACTAGGCAGGTGGACGTCCAATTCTCTGCTACTGCCGTTGAAAGGCAGATGTGACCCTGCCGAAGGGTCTCTGCCAGGACAACCCACATTTTTCCTGGGTTGCTGGATGATCCGTGCCTCCGAGGCTGGTCACAAGATGATGATGACAATGGGGACCCATGAAACGGGTGACATGTTCTGGACAGCTTTTTTCTATGGAGGGATAAAAATTAACAAGGGTTATTCAACTCTCAAAATCATTAATAAACATATTCAACCAGGGAAAGTCAGAGTACCAAGGGGAGCCTGGATCTCACTCTCCACTTAGGTGTTTCTTTTCTTCTCACATCTGCTGTTGACACCTCTCTATCCTCATCTGGTGGCCTGCTGGGAAGCTTGGGCACATATGGTTTCATCCACTTCTGCAGAATCCATTGTAGTCCCACGGGCATGGATATACACGTGTACCCATGGCCCCACATCAGCAGTTTGTATGGCTGCCCACTCTTATCACTTTCAGGGTCCAGAACCAGCACAGGTGGATGTTCTTGTAGCCTGTGATTGCTGTGAGAGGAGAAATGTCTGACCACTGGGGGGTTCATGTTCCCAAAAGAGCAGTTTAGGAAACTGATGGTGAAGAGGGCTTTACACAATCTCTCCTGTGGTGTTAGCCATCTGCTGCTCTTCCATTGCTGCATCAAGACCCTTTTGACTGACTGGTTGGGGATTGTGCTCAACTACAGCTTGACCAGTGGGGGCTGGGGGATACCATAGTTATGTTCCACTCCCCAACTTTGCAGGAACTCATTGAGGGCCTTGGAAATATATGGCAGGGCCATTGTCAGTTTTCATTTCTTTAAGGACCCTACCATGGAAAAGGCTTCCAGCAGATGTTTAATTACATGCTCACCTTTCTGTCCTGTGTGGGCAGAGGCATAGATTGCGCCAATAAAGGTATCAACGGAGACACGTACATATTTTTGGCAGCTGAATTTGAGGACATGTGTGATGTCTGTTTGCCACACTTCACAACTTCCCAACCCTGTGGGGTTGACTCCAGTACCTAGTGATGACATGGCTGAGTGTTGGCAGTGGGGACATGTGGCCACAATGGCTCAAGCCTGCTCATGCCTCAGTTTCAATCACTTGACCAGGCCAGGCGCATTCTGATGGAACATCTGATGGCTCAGCTTTGCCTGTTGGAAAATGTCAGGGAGCCTTGATAGCTTGACCAAGGTGGCTGTAAGGGAATCAGCTCACTGATTTCCCTCAGAGATCGGGCCAGACAGATCAGTATTTGACTTCACTTCCATGACAAAGTGTGTGTGCTCTTGGTGGGAGACAGCATGAATCAACTTTGAGAGTAGCTTGAAAAGAACTTTCTTTGTGATCTCCTTAAGAACTGCGTTCTTGGCTCTGGATACTCATGCTGAATCAGTGACTAAATTAAAGCCCTAACCGCTGCAGGAACCCTCAAAATAATTGAAATCTCTCTTCCACGTCTGAGTTTGGGGATTCTTCCAGGTTATCACTGACCTGTGAGAAACCCCGGGTGCAGCAGTAAAGACTGTTATGGCCTTGAGTGGTGCTCGGCTCCTTTTCTCTTTCTGAACCAATTAGAATTTACAAGCGAATAACTTGTGGGCAGGGGTGTGGACAGATATCCGCCCGTTGTAACCTTCCAGAGCAATTTGGTGTGTCTTGTTGTTTCTTAGGACATGCTCAAACATTTCCTTCGTCAACGTCTCTGGGGATGTCTCGTGCCCCAAAAGGTTAACCGGCACATGTATGCATGTGAAGTCATAGCCGGCCAGTTCCCAAAGATTCCTCCTGGCTTTTCTGACCGGCTGTGCCATCAACTCTTGTGGCCTAGTGATACTCTTGGACTAATGGTGACTGAGGAAAACCTATTATACTATGAAGAGAGGGTCCCTCTGGTCCTGGTCCCATTGGAAGATAACCCCATGAAAATGTGGCACTTTCCCCGACAAAATAAACTTGAAAACCAATTCTAAATTACATTGATGTGACTGTCTCTCTTCAAGTGCTTTTTCTACTTTCTGTAACGCAGCCTTTGCCTCTGGGGTCAGGGATCTTGGAGAACTCAGCTCCTCTCTCCCCTTCAGTAAGTTGAAGAGGGGGGCTAGGTCATTGGTGGTGATGTCTAGCCAAGGCCTGACCCAATTTAAAGTCCCACACAGTGAGTGCAGGTCTGCTAAAGTTTTTAGGTTGTTGTTAAAGGCCAGTTTCTGGGGAACAATGGTCCTCACTGTGATTTCCAGGTCTAGATGTTTCCAAGGTGGCACCTTTTGAAGTTCCTCCTCCTGCAAAGAGAAACTGCAGGTGTTAAAACCTCAACCATTTGGTCAAGCGCATCCTATAGAACAGTCATTGGCGGTGCACACCAGGACATCATCCATGTAATGGAAGATGATCACCACCACCACCTTGGCACACACAGGGAACAACAAGGCGATGTACCCCTGGTATATACTAGGTGAGTTTTTCAAGCCTTGAGGAAGAAACACCACCTGAGAAGAATCCTGGATGCTCAACTCTTGCTGATTCCATCTTACAGCAGCCAAAGAGCAAGCCAGTGCTGTGGCACGTTGCAACTGCTTTCATCGTGTCCAGGGAGAAGGCAGCTACCAGCGCTGGGCATGGGAACAAATAAGATAGGTCTTTGTTTCATAAAGCTCGAGAATCCATTTATTACCCCCAAGGAGGAGGGGCGGGACGAAGATGAAAGACCAGGCAAAGGCAGGTCGTGGGGTTTTATAGGGTATCTCAGGGGTGGAGTTTAGGGTTTGGGTCAAGGGAGGAGTTATTAGCAACACAAGAAGGGTAACATCAAATTCCTGCCTCTTAGGAGCAGGGGCACTCCACAAGCCAAGACCTGTCAGAATCAAGAGATGAAGTATCAAATGCTCCATTTGTCTATTGGGCAGGAGAAGTACCAATGGGGGATTTTTTTCTTGGTTTGAAAATTGCTCAGGAAAGGACTGACAAACATTCAGGTTGGTTGCTCCTGTAAGCTTAGCATGCATTTCAGCAGAAAAAAATTTTATGTGGTACAGGCCATTAACCGAAATGATTAGTTCATATGGAACACATGGACTCCACATGTCATGTTACTTTGTCAAGTCTTGGACAAGATGCTATAAGCACAATGCATCAGCACAGCCTAAAGAGCAAAACTGTCAATTTAAAAATCTAATGTATAATATAAAATTTCTTGTATGGGTATCTTGAAGCAGCCAACCTTAACAATTTCTTTTTACAGGCATTTATGCAGTTATCTATCAGGTATTTCAGCATTTCACAACTATTGAACACAACAAGATTATGAATACTGTCATCTCAAGCTCTTCTTTTGAACTGCAGCCATGTCTGCAGAAAATGTGGTGTCTTACACAGTGGTGTATTACACTGATAGTGAAAGAAACAACCTGGAAATTAAAAATATTGGTTATTTAGTGCCAACTACTACATTCTTCTCAAGGAGAATGAAAAAAGGAATATATGAAGTCAGTGGAAATACATATCTGCTGCTTCTTCAAAAAAATGCCTGGAAAAGACTGAGTGGTTGCTTCTGCTGTATAAATTCTGCTGATAAGAATTACTATATATGCACTAAGCACAAAGAGGTTAATTAGACTAAATAAAATTAAAACAGCAATTCTCTGTAACAGCTTGTAAAAGAAGATTACTATTTTGTGTAGAATATATTCTCATGTTGTTAACAGCTTGTTAATTTTTCAAACTTAGGTAGTGCCACATCAATTTGGACCATATATAAATTTAACAAATTTGAGTGCCTTGGTACTTCTGAGGTTTTATGGGACTCTATGCAGACAAGAGTCCAAACTGCCTTTGCCAGTCATAATATTGTTTACATTTATGCCCTCCCTTTCAAGTATATTTATGGTTCATTTGTGCCTCTCAGAAACCACCCTGCTCTTATAACATTCAAGGAATCTCCTCAACAGAACCTTGAAAGTATTTTCATATCAGAAAAATAACTTGGTTTGAGTTTTCTTTAGTGCGTGTTTTGTTCTAAATTAAATGTAAATATGTTAAAAATTAAATAAAATATTTTATCAACTTAAGGAATCTTTGACAAGCGGTATTCCTTATCAAAATCATTCTCCATAAAAAAGATGTTTTCTCCAGTATTTATTTCTTCTGTGGCATACTAAATATATTCAACTGCTTCTGTCTCAGTGAAAAAAAATTAAGAAAGGATCAGTTGCTAGAATAATAACGGCTTATTTTAAATTGAATGCCTCTGTGTCTCTTGTACCTGTTATTTTGAGTTAGATAAGAGGTCAGGAATGACCTCCTTTGAATAACACAGCATTTTAAATATAGCAAAGCAAGTATTTTTAGGAGAATATTTTCTTAGCTTTTTACAACTTAGTATTGCTAAATTTTACTCTGTAACTTTAATGCAAACCTATCTCATGTGAAAGTATTGCAAACTGAATTCTTACATAGTTCTTGGAAGTTTTACCCAGTCTGTTAATTTAAATTAGGTGACCGTTCACAATATCTTCTCCTTGATGTTTGTTTTCTGCTGGATATTACAGTTCATTCTTTTTTTCTTAGCAGATTTCAAATATCTTCTGAATTACTTGGATTATTTTTTATGATATAGTGGGCTGTGTAGAACCTGTAACCTTAAGTAATTTTGATATACTGCAATGACAGCACCAATACCATTGTAAGAAATGATACTCACTTTTAAAAAATGTAAAAGGTTTATTAAAACCTTGTCAAAAATACGACAGACAACTGAATAGAGAAAATATGGCGCCAGGAGCAAAAGATTTTTCCCACCATGTTCTTGTCCATACATTGGAGGTTCTGCCTTTTTACCCTTTAGCCCCTCCCAAATTTCTGTCCATTGATTCCGTCTTTGGTCTCCAACGGTGGAGTTTACTTCCTTAAATCTTGATTGGAGGTCAGATGTTGCCATAGTAACAAGCTCAAATATCTCAAACCCAGGCTCCCCCCGATAATAACGCAAGGAGGAGCAAGTACAAGTCTATAAAAATTCTCCTAAAATATATACATGATATTTGCATTTTAATTGTGAGAGTCAACTATTATATTACTCATCTATCACAATCCCCCCTTTTCCTTTCCCACAAATTATTTGGCTCAAACGGTTTGACTCAATGACATATACTAGCATCTGTTGATGTGAGCAAGGACAGAGGGAACCCAAAGGGAAAAAAATCCCTGTTTTTCCTTAGACACCCATATCCAGAATGAAAAAAAGGACATTACCGAGGTAATCCCTTTTACCACCATTTACGTTGCCTATGGGGTGTACCTTGCCCATAGTAGGTGTATCTTAGTTATGAGTACAGAGGTCAACTTGGTCTTGCCCTCCAATCTCTCTTGTATTAAAAGACAGTTGGGGAATTATGGAGATAGGGCATGCCTTTTTGCACCTACCTTACCATGCCTACAGGGTTGCTACCCACAGCAGGGCTATGGAGTCCTCTTGGTAGTAAACAAAGGAGCCAACTTGGTCTTGTCTTCCTTTCTTTGTCTTATTTTCTTAAGGATGCTGCCCCATTACTTTTTATGGTCCCTTCTATACTTCCTCTCAACAGATGCTTGCAATTCTTGCCCATTAAGACAGGGAAATAGTTCTTGAGCTGGCTGGAGGAAACCTGACTCTACTTTTTGGACGTCTTGTTGTTTTTCTTGTTTTCTCAGTCTCTGCTTGAGAGAGTCAATTGTGTTTCACCTGGCCTGGATGTTATAGTCCATTTTTGGGTTCTTCTACTGGGCCTTTGACTCTGTTGGCATGAGTCCATCCCTGCTCTGCAGTTCGCGTGGCCGATTTGGTGGTGAGCAGTGCCTGAAATGGACCTTCCCACTAAGAATTTAGAGGCTGATCTCTCCATGACTTGTTCATTCCCCAGCCCCCAGGATCAATATTATGGATTCTGAAATCCAGGGTGGTAGTTTGAGGAATTCCCCTTTTTGTCTTAGTCCATCTAAGGTTTTTGCTATAGACATATTTCTTGGCATTGGCTTCCCCTTCTTCATAGGTGGCAACATTCTGGGGTGAGGTCAAGAAGGGTAACCCAAACATCGTCTCATCGGGTGAAACCCTCAGATCTGACTGGGGTTGGGTTTTAGTTCTTAACAAGGCTAAAGGGAGACATTTTATCTATGATATCTGGGTTTCAGTCATTAGCTTAACGAGAGCTCTTTTAGGAGTTTTATTTATTCTCTCAACCCGACCAGAACTCTGTGGATGCCATGGGGTGTGTAATTCCCATTCCTAGGCTTGAAAAATTTTCTGCAATATCGTCAATGTGAAATGAGTTCCCTAGTCTGAATCAATCCTATTTACCATCCCATATCGGAGAATGATTGATTCTGGAAGTGTTTTACTCACAGCATTGGTATTGGCTTTAACAGTGGGTAGTGTCTGTACTCAATGAATAAAGTGATCTACTATCACTAGAAGAAACTTCCATCGTTGTTGGAGAAGCTCAGTAAAGTCAATTTGGATGATTTGTAAGGGCCTTAAGGCTAGTTCTTACCCTCCCCTTGGTGTTTTCCTCATTTACTCTTATTTACCATTCAGTCACCCACTTAGTTATTCCGCAAATTCCTCTGCAGCCCCAGTGCCTTAGAAATTGATCACTTAGCACTTGTGTACCCCAAGGTGTTGTCCCATGTCTGCCTTCTAGCATTTTCTTGGCAAGGGGGTTATTTAATATTTGCCTCCCATCTACTAATCTCCACCTGCCTTTGTTATCTTTCTTGGCTCCTATTTTAAGGACTACTTCCTTTTCTGTCCCACTAAACACCAGAACTTCTTGTGTTTCTCTTATGGGGGTTAACACCATCATTAGTTTTTCTGTCCCCGATTCAACAGCATTTTTAGCTTCTAAATCAGCTAAATTGTTCCTTCACACTTTAGTTGCCCCTTTTTGATATCCTTTAACATATACTACCGCTACTTCTTCTGGTAATTATAAGGTTTCTAACGTGTCTAAAACAAGTTTTTTTGTAAATCAGTCCCTTTCCCTTTGAACTTAATAGCCTCTTCCCAAATTTTTCCAAAGGTATGTGCTACTCCAAAAGCGTATTTTGAATCTGTATATATTGTTCCCCTTTTCTGTGCTAATATTTGCATAACTCGTTTTAGGGCATATAGCTCACATGCTTGATCTGACAAGTTGTTCCCTTTCCTGTGGCTACCAACCCTTCATCCACTACAGCATACCCTGATACCCAGTGCCTCTGGATTAGCCGTGAAGATCCATTGATTTACAATCATTTTCCTCTTTGGAGTGGTTGATCTCTTAGAACCTCTCTTACGTTAGTTTGATAGTTTATAACTTCTAGGCAATTATGTATTAATTTCTCCCCTAGTTCTCCATATAAAAACTGGGCAGGGTTGAGTTGGTTACTCATGATTAGCTCTAAATCATTATCTATTGAGACGGCTTCATGCTTGAGAATCAGTGAGCCATTTCTCAGCCTTTTGGCTTTCGATACTTCTGAGTGTGGGGTATATATTCTCAATTTTCCCCCAGTGGTTAATTTTTTGCTTTCCTCTACGAGTACGGCGGCAGCTGCCACCACCTGAACGAAGGTTTGCCACCCCCAGCTGACAGGGTCTAGTAGTTTTGATAAATAAGCCACTGGTTTCCTGGATCCTCCCCAGTCCTCACCTAGTACTCCATGAGCCTATCTACAAACAGATAGAAGGGTTTGTCTAAGGTAGAAAGACTCAATGCTGGTCCATTGACTAATTTTTGCTTTAAAGCTTCAAACTTTTGTCATTGTCTTCTTCCCTCTGAATCTCTTCTTCCACTAATTTTCATACAAGAATCTCCTGGCCTGTTTTTATCCTTCAATCCATAGCTTAAAATATCTCAACAAGCCTAGAAACCCAACTTCCCTCTTAGTTTTTGGCCATGGGAGTGAGATTATCCCTGTAAGTCCCTCAGGGTTCAGTCATCGACTGCCTTAACAAATCACATGTCTTAGTTATTTTACTTCACACTCTACAAATTGGAGTTTCCCTTATCATACTCAAAGTCCTTGGTTCCCCAGAAAATTTAACAATGGTACAGCAGATTCCTGAACTTTGTTTTCTCCCCATCATGAGACAAGAAAATCATCTACGTAATGAATGAGCTTTATCTCAGGTTTGATGAAGAAGAATTTAGTACTTCTCCCAGGGCTTGACTGAATAGGTTTGGGGATTCAGAAAACCCCTGGGGAAACCTAGTCCATGGAATCTGGTTCTTCATTCCGGAATTGGGGTCCTCCCATTCAAAGACAAACATATCCCTACTTTCCTCTGCCAGTGGACATGCCCAAAAACCATCTTTTAGGTCGATCACATTAAACCACTGGTGTGCTGGGGGGCGATATTATTCAGTAGTGTACAGGGGTTAGGCACTGGTGGGCATCGATTTGCTGTTTAGTTCACTTCTCTTAAATCTTGGGCAAACCTGTAAGTCCTATCTGACTTCTTTACTGGTCATACAGGTGTATTATGGGGGGACATACATGGTTCTAAAGTCCCTTCTTCAAGGAGGTCCTGGATCACTGGTTGCAGTCCTCGTCTCCCTTCCAGGAGAGATCCACCCAAACTGGATGGTTCGCATTAACTATTTTTAGTAGTATAGATTTCATGTTCAATTTACCTTGATTTTTCGTTTTACCCACACCATCTCATGAATTTTCTGGTCATCCTTTTCCCTTAATTGCAGAAATTTAACCACAATTTCCCTTACTCTGGGAATACTCCAATGTCTAACTGCACCTGTAAATCCCGTCAAAATAAATTGCACCCTCCTTCTGGAGCTAATAGAACATCCCCAGTTCCTATTTCATTTGCCCCTTCAAACTTTACCTCCATTATAAATGAGACTTTGAACCCTTCCTCTTTTGCATCTAGTACTTGCATGGTATCTTGACACTCTTTGCACTCCTTTGGGATTCCACAAATATAAGTTCTTTTAGCCCCTGTGTCTACTAGGAATTCAAATTCTTCCTCTTAGGGACTTATTTTTAAAGTTATCAAGGGTTCCTGATGGTATTCGGTCCCCAGGAGGTAGAGCCCCGTACACCCCTAGTCTTCTACTTCCCCTTTTTGCTCAGTCTCATAGACCCTCAGGTCCTTTTCCCTCTGTGGGCAATCCTTTCTGACATGCCCATCTCTTTGCAGTAAAAGTAAACTGGTTCTAGGTTCGCCTGTCTCCCAAACTATCGTTTTTGTGTCCAGTCCCAGGGGGCTGCATCCCGCCTGTGTCCATCTTCTCTCATTCAGGGTCCCCCTCCTTTACATGGGTTGTTCTTTACATGCTGATTTCCTTCCTTAATGGCACTTACCATTACCTTAGCTTTCACCTTGGCCTTCTCTTTATCCCTCTTTACATATACCTTCTGTCCCTCCCTTAAAAGATCCTCTAACCGCCTTTTTTGCAACCATCTATTTTTTCTAACTTTCTCTGTATGTCTGGCTAAGCGTAAGTGACGAAGTTTATCTTTAGGTAGATCTGTCTCGCCACTGTGTCAGGGTCAACCCCTCATTATTGCCCTATAATTTTCCTCAATCTTTCTAAGCAGTCTTTTGGAGTTTATTCCCTCTTTTGCCAGTCATCGAAAACCTTATGAGCATTTCAATTACTGGCTCTTTGATGCTTATAATTAATGTTCTATATTTCTCCATGTCTATCCCTCCCCCCCCACCCCGTGCTGTTGTGGTCCCAATTGGGGCACACTATAGGCATTTTCAGATCCCCAGGATGTCCTTGCACATGCTGCCTTTCCCATATCCATATCCCAGCTGCCTGGATCATCTATCTTTCCTCTGGTGTGAGCAAACGGTCATTATTGATTGCATTTCTTCCATGTATAAATATTGGGCCCCCGAAACTGGTCTAAATACTCTGCTAATCCAGTGGGGTCCAATAGTCCTTTTTAATTCCTTTTTAAACATTCTCGTGTCAGAGGAACTGAGAGGTACAGTTACAAATACAATTCCTCCCTCCACCCCACCCAGTGGTACTTTTCTCAGGGGGTATAATCCCGATGCTTAGTTCTCATCCTCTGATCTGCTTTCCTCTCGTTGTGCTACCCTGTTGCTGGTGTTTTGGCTAGGCCCATCAGGGGGTAGAGGAGGTGCACTTGGAGCTACTGGAGGTGGGGTAAGTGGTCTCATGGGTCCTATTCTTTATGTTCTGTTACCTTACACATGCTCACCTTTGAGTGTCCAGTTTCCCCTTCCCAGCAAGCAGCATAGTCACCCTCTTCCTGATTGAATGGTTCTTAGCTCTTATACACATGTTTAATGTCTGGAATATCCATCCCTCCTCTGATCCATATCTCAGCCAGTATACAATGATTTCCCTTCTGGCCCTTGATTTCCCTTCTGGTCCATTCTACTGTGCAGTACTGAAACATTTTAAGCTCGTCCTTATCTCTGGTGTTTGGGTCATATTTCCATGGGGCTAACTTCCTTCCCAGTGGGCTATCTGGGGGTATGCCCATTGGAATCACCTCAATCTCTGCTTCTTCCCTTGGGGATTCACGACTCACCCACAATACCATCCTGACCAGCAGATCACAGGTCTTCCCCTGACAAATCCCACCTTTCCAACCACAGGCCCTCCTGACAGAGCCTGCCTCCCACAGTCAATTACACACTCTTCCAGCAAGGCCCACCTCCGTAAGAAGGGAGAGGAAAAAGTGGAGAAGAAAGAAACCAGGAAAGGAGGAAGGAGGAGGAGAGGAAAGAGAGAAAGAAAATGAAAAAAAGAAAAAAAAACGCTTTACCTCTTTTCCGAAAAACACAATACAAGGGGCTTCTGTCCTGCGATTGCACTCTACTCAGCTCAGCTTCGGTGGCTCAGCCCAGCCTGATTTGACTCGGTGACCAGGGGTCCAACCCCGGGCCTGCTGCGACTTGGCTCAGTGGCTGGCCCTCCCCGATCCCCCTCAGCTCAGGGATTCTGCCCTGCTGCAGCTCAGCTCCGTGGCCAGTCCACCCTGACCCCTTTTGGCTTGGGCGTGTGCGAACAGCCCAGTCTCAGCTAGCTCTGGAAATTATAGTGCTGGCTGTGCCCAAAAATTGCTCCCACTCTGAGAGGTGTGGGAGATAACCAGCTCCTCTGCGTGAACCCCCCGCATTATGTAGAGTGGTACACCTACTCCCTGGTGACCCCTCTGCTGCAACTCCTTGGTTGTCACCATGCTCCTCAGCCTGGTCTCTGCTGGCTCTGGAAGTTACAGAGATGGCTGGTCAGAAGCCACTCCTGCTGTCCAATCCCCATAAATTCTTCAATCTCATGCATCCTGCTGGCCACGGGTCTCTGTCATGGGCCTCCCTGCCTTTCTCACCCACGCATCCCTCTGTCCTTTCAACTGTCCATTATCCTGAAGCTTCAACTGACCAGGATGGCAGGATGGATCCATATCTATTATGGATGTGAAGGTCACGTTCATATATCGGAATTACAGAAATATGATCTGGACACAAAAGAGTTATGAGGATGGTACTCACCCCCCTTCCCTTCTTTTCTCTATCCAGTCTCCTGGTGTCTTCGGGCTTTCAACCTGTGACCGCCAGTAGTCCTGGGAGAGTCTGATAGATTCCACTAGATATGTGGTAGGGTGCGCCTCTTTTGAAAACTCCTAGTACTATCTAGGCGAAGTGTAAATCCTGGATGATTCTCCACTGTGAGAAATGATGCTCACTTTTAAAAAATTTAAAAGGTTTATTAAAACCTTATAAAAATTACAACAGATGACTGAATAGAGAAAATATTATAGCACTGGGAGAAAAGGATTTTTCCCACCATGTGCTTGTCCGCACAATGGAGGTTTTACCTTTGAACCCTTTAGCCCCTCCCAAAGTTCTGTCCATCGATTCCTTCTTTGCTGTCCAGTGGTGGAGTTTACTTCCTTAAATCTTGATTGGAGGTCAGATGTTGCCATAGTAACTAGCTGACCCTGCCAAATATCTCAAACCCAGGCCACCCCCGATAACAATGCAAGGGGGAGTAAGATATAATTAAATTTATAAAACTTTTCCTAACATATATACATGATATTTGCCCTTTAGTTGTGAGAATCAACCATTACTCATCTATAACACCATCAAGAAATTCTAACGACCATTCTAGGAACAGAAAGCCTAGAGCTGCAAAATCTTAATGCAAAATATATTGGTCACAAATTGATTCACTAGTGAAACTGAAAAATAGTACAGTAATAATTAAAGGATATGTTTAAATTTTTTAGAGCAGAATAAGGATGCTTTTAAAACTTCTCCTTTAAATTAAGAAATTTAATTTTGTCAAAACAAAAAATAATAGGAAAATAGAAATATTAATAAATATGAGATTGGAAAATATCAAGTATCATATGAAAGGCAGGGGCTTTCTTTGAACCCTTTATATTTTTGATTAGTCTGTCAAAACATCCAGGGAAGATGAGCCTGTTGCACCCAACAATCCTCTCAGTGCCCCATTCTGGGGACTTGTTAAAGGTGAGGATTCTTCTTTTTTTTTTCCTTTCTCCCAGGGAACTTTTTTCCATTTGTTGTTAAGAAAAGATAATGACTGATATTTCAGAGGATAAAAGATGTAGCCAAGGGGAAGGGGAGGAGTGCAGATGTCTGCACTCTGGTAACAGGAGTTTTCTTTTGAGAAGGGCAGAGATACCACAAGATTTTGGCTGGGGAGTGAGAGGCTGGGCTCAGGTCCTTGGTCTCTCTTGTTCTCAGGATTAAAGGGGAGACAGGTTATGGTCACTGTGGGAAGAATTCACCACGACTGTGGAGTTATGTCTCCTTCTATTTTCCCCTACTGTGAGTGACTCTGCTCATATGAGTGGGTATTGCCCTGGGACCTTAATAGCACCCTACCTCACTGAAAAGGACCCTCAACATCTACTTTGGTGCCTTGGGGAACACTGGAAACCCTGCGCTCCGAGCCCCTCCAAGGCAGCCTCTCCTGGCTGCATTTGAGAGGGTGGTTGCTGCTGCCTAAGCCCCCTGTTTTTCTGCCATTTATCTGGGTTTTTCTCTATGCTGTAACCCAGTACCCCATGCCCACCAGAACACCCTGAAGCTCCTGCTACAGATGCAGAGTTTCTGCATTTTTTTGTTTTCTAGCTTTTTGTTTGCTACCCTAAGTGTGCCTGCTTCTGCCATTCCATACACTGCTCCGAGGTCCCTGCCACAGCCTGTTTTGCCATGTGGAGGGGCACCATTACTGACTGCTCCCTGTGAGTTTGTAAATGAAGCCCCTTTTGTCTCCCACCAGCATGCCCTCCATTACCCAGGTGCAGAGAGGGAGCTGAGTTCACACCACAGCACTCCCTGCAGCTGCAGGGCAATCATTGCACCTGCCCTGCTGCGAGGCAACAGTGTCCCTGTCAGCTGTGTCCGTAGCTACACCAAAAGGGGAAAGTGCCTGCAGATGAGAGAAGGCTGTTACTGTGTTACTGGTTTTGTCTGTTGTTGCTGCCATTGTTGTTGTTTGTATGCCTATTTACTCATATACATAATACTAAAGAACTGTAATTTCTTTTCCCATATCTTTGCTGAAAAGCCCAATAATTTTGGAGTTATAATAATTTGGAGGGAAGAGGGTCACCTTTTCTACTCCAAGGGAGGTTACCACTTTGCTTGGCAGACACTTGTATTTCAAACTGAGACAAGATCCCACTGAGCAGCCCATGGAGGTTTAACCGGCATATTCAGGGTCACACATGGACAGTGTTGCCACTCTTAGCTGGGATATTACCAATTTTTTCAAATACGTAATGTGCTGCCAGCCACTGCTAGTGTTCTTTAAGGACTCATGCTGAGCAGTTTACAGAATAATGCACTTTATTAACAAATACAGTGATAATAGAAGACTGTGACAGCTTAAAAATCACAGATTGCCCTGTAGTTGGTAGTATACGGACTTCAAGAAAGAGTTGGAAGTAAAATGCAGGCCAAGTCTAATCACCAATGATAGTTGGCTTGAGATAATCACTCATCACATACAGAATATGGTTTTTACCCAATAGGCACCCCTGTGGGGAAGAAGGCAGGCTTAGTCCATTCATGGATTCCATAAGTTTCAAGGGTGAGAGGACCAATTTGAGTTTTATTTATGCCTCAATACATGTTTTACATGAGGTAAAAGATTCCTATAAAGACTGTATATGTGGTGGCAACCCTGACCCTGGAGACCCTTTGCCTGGCAGCCAATCAGGGAAGAAAAAGTTTCCATGATTGGACTGTGAGCGACCCTGCCCCACTTGCTGGGAAAAATGCCTTGGATGCCCACCAAAAATGTCTGCAAATTTGGGCTGTGGGAGGAGCCTAAAAGCAACTAACTGCGACGCAATGGAAGCCATTTTTTCTTTGGGTACCTTGGAGGGAGTGGGAGGCTTACCTGTAAGGTCTGCTTAGAACCGCTTCCACCCTTGTCTTTTCCTCTCTGTGGTCCTGCTTCCCTCTGCTTCACTGTTTTTGCGAATGAGCTCATGGCCGCCATGACCTGGTACTCTCCTTCCCTTCCGATGGAGTGGGCGCCGCTGCAGCCAGCCACCACTGTTGTGCTTCCCTGACACAGCCACTGCTGCCGCTGCCTGCATCGAGCTGAGCCTGCAGCCGTAGTCATTGTCCACAGCACAATCCCACTGGCACCCAACTGCAGCCTCTGCCCCCACTGTATTTCCTGCACTGCAGCTGTAGCTGCTGCTACCTGCACTCAGCTGTGCCCTCAGCCATTGTACCCAGACCTTGGGAACCTGCAGCTGCTCCAGGTCTGTGCCCATGGCCATGACAGCCTGTTTTCACCCAACAGAGAGAACACGTAGCCTGCTGTTGTTTGGAAATCATGCCCAGACCACCATGGGAACTATGCAAAAGCACCGCCGTTCAAAGAACACACACTCCGCCTGCTACACTGATGCCACAAAGAGCCAGGGTTCTTGTGGTAATGCTGTCCGTCCTTTCTTTCGCCTTCTCTCTTTTTCCCTCTCTGTTCCTTTTTCTATGCCCCTTTAGTAAAAACACCTACCCTTTTTTATCAATAGATAGTTCTCAGATATAATAGTCCTGCATTTGTGCTTTATTTTCATCCAATAAATCTATCAAAAGGAATCCTCTCCCAGTTCCCTTTTTATGGTGGAACAGCATAGATGGAATCTTCTCCGACCTCTCTTCCTGCTCACACTATATTTATATTATTTGCGTATAGGGAAGGAAAAAGGTAAAGTAACAGTTGATGTAATTTCACATTTGGATGGTGTTTGAGGGAATTTATTCATTAGTATATGTAAGGGCATTAAAAGTAATGTGTTTGAGTTAATGAGGCAAAATTCACGTTTTGATTGCCATCTGGATCATTCCTTTGGTTTAGTTCCTGTCCGCTGGAGTGTTTCTGATAGAGAAAAACCACACTACCACTGTGTTGCTCCATCCTTTACTTCATATCTACACTGATTTCTACAGAGTGCAGCACATTGCATCCTTTGTTTCATTTCTCCTTTAGAGAGACTTTAGAGCAGTGTTCCTGCTCTTAAGGTATGCAAGACAGTTTGTCCCTGCTGAACTGTAGCCAAAGCATGCACCAGAGCCAAAGTCAACCCACCACAATTTTCAAGCCCTAATCATCTTATTGCAAGAAATAAAAGAAGTGACAGAAGTAAAAAGATATTTTGAGAAAAAATTAAAATAAAAAAAAAATAAGACGTTGTCCTAGGGTGACGTTATGATGCTTGTATCCCCATTCATGTGTTCTGGTAATGTTGGCTATTATGTTCTGTACCTTTAAGACTGGCTCTGAAGAGGGAAAGTTTTGTTTTGGTTTTCTTATCAGCCTGGTGGGACACAGAGACTGCAGCTTTTGCTTTTTCTGCTTTTGCTTTTCACTTTGCTCTCTCTCACTCTTGCTTGCTTCGCTTCTGCTTGCTTTTGCTCATTAGCTAGTTTACCTAAACTGTCCAAATTTCTTCCTGGACTGTTTCTCCTTTCCTTTTTCTGACCATTTCGAACCTGCTCTGTGTAATAAGTAGCAATACATTTGTTCATTAATTTAATCAATAGCTAAATAATTATACAATATCAAAGCAATAACTAAATAGCTAAAACCGCTTGATTTTAAATGTATAGCCACATATGGTTCACATATGGTTGCTTGGCTTGCAGGAATCGTATAGTGCTTTGGGAATTCCATGGTAAAGAAAAGTTCACCTAAGAGGTCACAGAGGAGAGCTGTAATAACAATCCTTAAACTCCCAAGAATTGCTTAGGCTTGCAGGAATCGTATAGTATTCTGAAAATTCCACTGTATAGGTATGCCGTATAAGGAAAAGTTCACTCAGCGGTTAAAAGAGGAAGACTTGGAGCCTTCATCCCACGACCACCAGAAGGCAGAAAAAGACCACCTAGCAACTGAACGAGCAAGTGCAAAAGACAGACCACATCATCCCTGGACCTGGGAGAAAAGGGCAATAAAAGGTGAACTTTGGGGATAGGAATGGTGCGAGCCTAGAGGAGCGGAGACTCCCAGCCGCCCAGCGCTGCACTTTGCTTATTCTTGCTTGCATAATAATAATAATAATAAATTTATTATTGTATGATCCTTGAATCCAGTGAATTCATTTATCACACTCCGGACTAGGACCTGGGAAACACCAAGAGTCTGCACCCTGTGGCCTGCAGCAGCTGCCCCAGTGCCGGAGGGACTGAGAAAAGAGTGACCACCCCCCAAGAGAGACTTTCTGTATTTGTCATTTCTTTTCAGAGTGTTGCCATCCGGTATTGTTCATTTTGTGTGCTGGGGGGTGCTGTGCCTATTAAATAAACAGGTTCTTTCCACTTCTCTCTGAGGAATCCTTCCTGAACAAGTTGGGGGGAGGGGCCGTGGGGGTTTGCTTACTGGAGGGGCCCTAATTTGGAAATTCTCCTCCAAATTTGCCCTAAACCAGGACAAAATCTTGGCGCCCAACGGTGGGGTGAGAGAGAGAGAGTGGAAAAACCCTCTTTTGAGTACATTTTGGTTGCCATTACACTCTGTTTGTTTAAAGCAGTTAATAGCCATGCTTTCTGAATTCATAATGAGTGTTGGGGTGAAGGCTTGCATGTGTTTCTGGTCCCTAAGGTTTTTCGAGATCCTAATACCTCTGTGGTCCCTAGGTTTATTTTCTTATCCTGAAATAGTTCTAGTATTGTCCCTCATACTTAGTTTTTACAGCAGAAGGTCAGTGACCAGAATAGCTATCCTGCTGGGCTTGATGGCAACGATTTGCAAGAAGTTTATAGACATGCTGGGGTCCGCTCCAGGTATGAATGGTTCCTGGCTATGTTTATGGATCCAGTTTGTTAGAGGAGGAGCAGCAGGGAATGAGGCTTTTCAGCTTTGCTTTCCTTCTTCTCCTATGAATCGGTTGCATCAGTAGTAAAGGATGTTCAGTTTCCCCTGAATGTTAAAGAAACCATATTTCTGGTATTCAATCTGGTAACATTCCTCTATACAGTCTGATGCTTCTCCAGAATGAGGGCTGAGATTTCTAGACGGGCTGATGAGACCCCTGACTCAGGAGTAGACCCAGGCGTGGAACATCCTGAGGGGTGTGGGAAATGGGAGGATATGGGCCAAATCCTGAAGGAATTCTCTGACCCTACAGTCTGGGATTTTCCCCATGAACAAATTCAGAACCCAGCTGAGGTGGGGAAATATCTGAAAGGGAAGTACCAGGATGAGCCTAAGGAGAGAAAGGTCATTGCAGTGAGCTGGGCCCTGGCATATGCTTATCGCACTCTGTTGGAAACTGTAGGACAGCAGACAGAGGCAGGGGGGCAGGGAGATAAATCAGCTATCCCAGTCACTCAGGCTGCAGCCAACACCCCAGGCTCGAAGCCAGCAGCCAAATCAGATAGCGAGCCTAAGCCAGCCGCTAAACAAATGGCTGTTGCTACCAGTACTAGAAGTGGGAAATGCACGGACAAGACCAATTGGCACCCGTTGCTCTTCTCCCGTCAGGCGTCCTACTGCAGATGGATTCTCAGACAGCCCAGTGGATGATGATGATGATGATGATGATGCAGGAGAGGGAACCTCGATGCCTCCACATAAAATCAAGAGTCAAAGCAGCAGGTGCAAGATCAGATGCAAATATTGAGTCTTTTTCCTTGAAGGGCCTTCGTGGCTTACGGAAGGATTACACCCGACAACCTGATGAATCCATAATTAGTTGGTTAGTCCGACTCTGGGATGCTGCAGGTGAGGCTACAATTCTGGATGGCACTGAAGCCAGGCATTTGGGATCCCTGTCACATGATCCTGTCATCCACCAAGGAATGATGAGGGGGGCAAACCCTCAGAGCCTCTGGGCACGGGTCTTGGAAAGTGTTGCACAAAGATACCTGTGTGCAGATGATCTTTATATGCAACAAATACAGTGGAAGACCATAGAGCAAGGGATCCAACGCCTGAGAGAAATGGCAGTGGCAGAGATTATCTTCTCAGATGATGTAACAACTAGGAACCCAGACTTGGTGCCATGCACGTCTGTGATGTGGCGGAAATTTGTGCGACTTGGGCCACATGAATATGCTTCTGACTTAGCCATAATGAAGAGGGATGAGAGGGATGAGACTGTGCTGGATGTGGCAAGGAAGCTCCGAGCATATGCAGATGCTGTGCATGGCCCAACACATGCCAGAATTGCAGCGGTAGAAACACGTCTGCAGAAGTTAGAGGATAAGCTAGAGCAGAATCATAAGAAGCTCAGAGAGGAGATTAAAGAAGACCTTCTCCAAATCTCGGCAGTACAGATCAGAAGTTCAGGTATCCAAGGCAGACGTTTCCCAGATGGCTAGAGAAGGTACACCCCACGAAGACAGCTGTGGTTCTACCTGCGTGACTGTGGAGAAAACATGAGGAGGTGGGATGGAAAACCTACTGCTGTTCTGGCACGACAGGTGCATGAATTGAAGGAAGCCACCAGAAAGAAAGCAGCTCCAGTTGCCCGTAGCTGAACTGCCAAGTATGATGCTGAAGATGCCATGTCTGATCTCCTTGAAGGAACATCCAAGATATATGCCCAGGGAAAGAAGGATAAGCAGGCTTAGAGGGGCCCTGCCTCTAGCCAGGTAGAGGCTAGGGAAAATCGTGTTTTCTGGTCTGTGTGGATTCGTTGGCCTGGCACGTCGGAGCCACAAGAGTATAAAGCTTTGGTTGATACTGGTGCACAATGTACATTAATTCCGTTGAGACGTGTTGGGACAGAGTCTGTTTTTATTGCTGGTGTGCCAGGGGGATCCCAGGACTTCACTTTGGTGGAAGCTGATGTGAGCCTGACTGGGAATGAGTGGAAGAAACATCCTATTGTCACTGGCCCAGAGGCCCCATGTATTTTGGGCATAGACTGCCTTTGAAGTTGGTATTTCAAAGACCCAAAAGGACTCAAGTGGGCATTTGGGATAGCTGCTGTAGAGACAGAGGGCATCCAGCAATTGAACACCTTGCCTGGGCTGTCTGAGAATCCATCTGCAGTAGGACCCCTGACGGGAGAAGAGCAACGGGTGCCAATTGCCACCTCCATAGTGCATCGACGACAGTATAGAACCACTCGAGATGCTGTGATCCCCATCCATAAGATGATCCGAGAGCTGGAGAGCCAAGGGGTGGTCAGCAAAACCCACTCACCCTTCAACAGCCCCATTTGGCCTGTGCGAAAATCTGAAGGAGAATGGAGATTGACTGTGGACTACCGCGCATTGAATGAGGTGACTCCACCACTGAGTGCTGCCATGCCAGACATATTAGAGCTCCAGTAGGAGCTTCAGTCCATGGCAGTGAGGTGGTACGCCACTATAGACATTGCCAATGCATTTTTCTCCATTCCTCTGGCAGCAGAATGCAGGCCTCAGTTTGCTTACACGTGGAGGGGAGTGCAGTATACCTGGAACCGACTGCCCCAGGGATGGAAGCACAGTCCTACCATCTGCCATGGACTGATCCAGACTGCATTAGAAAGGAGTGAGGCTCCAGAACATCTGCAATATATTGCTGACATCATTGTGTGGGGGAACACAGATGCGGAAGTGTTTGAGAAAGGAAAGGGAATCATCCAAATCCTCCTGGGAGCTGGTTTTGCCATGAAAAAGAGCAAAGTAAAGGGACCAGCTCGTGAGATTCCGTTCCTGGGAGTGAAGTGGCAAGATGGATGGCGTCAGATTCCTACAGATGTCATCAACAAGATCACAACAATGTCTCCACCCACCAATGAGAAAGAGACACAAGCTTTCCTAGGTGCCATAGGCTTTTGGAGGATGCACACTCCTGAGTACAGTCAGATCGTGAGCCCTCTTTACCTGGTCACCTGCAAGAAGAACACTTTCCACTGGGGCCCTGAGCAGCAACAAGCCTTTGTCCAGATCAAGCAGGAGATCGCTCATGCAGTAGCTCTTGGCCCGGTCAGGACGGGACCAGATGTGAAGAACATGCTCTATTCTGCAGCTGGGAACCATGGTTTGTCCTGCAGCCTTTGGCAGAAGGTGCCTGGGGAGACTTGGGGTCGACCACTGGGATTTTGGAGTCGAAGCTACAGAGGCTCTGAAGCCAACTCCACTCCCACAGAGAAGGAAATCTTGGTTGCCTGTGAAGGAGTCCTAGCCACCTCAGAAGTGATTGGTACAGAAGCGCAACTCCTCCTGGCACCCCAACTACCAGTGCTGGAGTGGATGTTCAAAGGCAAGGTTCCTTCCACTCACCATGCCACCGGTGCCACATGGAGCAAGTGGATTGCTCTTATCACTCAGCGCGCCCATATAGGTAAACTGAATCACCCTGGGATTTTGGAGGTAATTACAAATTGGCCTGAAGGTGAGAATTTTGGTGTCACAGATGAAGAACAAGAACCAGTGACACGGGCTGAAGAGGCTCCTCCATATAACCAACTGCCCCCAGAGGAAACACACTATGCTCTTTTCACTGATGGTTCCTGTCGCATCTTAGGGAGGAACCAGAAGTGGAAAGCAGCCGTATGGAGCCCCACACGACAGGTTGCACAAGCTACCGAAGGAGAAGGTGGATCAAGTCAACTTGCAGAACTCAAAGCCGTTCAACTGGCCCTGGACATTGCAGAAAGAGAGAAATGGCCAAAGCTCTACCTCTACACTGATTCATGGATGGTAGCCAATGCTCTGTGGGGATGGCTGGAGAGGTGGAAGAAGCCTAACTGGCAGTGTAGAGGAAAACCAATTTCGGCTGCTGATGAGTGGAAAGATATTGCTACCAGGGTAGGGAGGCCTCTGAAAGTCCACCATGTAGATGCCCATGTCCCCAAGAGTAGAGCCAATGAGGAGCACCAAAACAATGAGCAGGTAGACCAGGCAGCAAAGATAGGGGTGTCAAAGATAGACCTAGATTGGGAACACAAGGGAGAGTTATTCCTAGCTCGATGGGCCCATGATGCCTCAGGCCATCAGGGCAGAGATGCCATGTATAAGTGGGCAAGAGACTGAGGGGTGGATTTAACCATGGACAGTATTTCACAGGTTATCCATGACTGTGAGACGTGTGCTGCCATCAAGCAGGCCAAGCGAGTGAAGCCCCTATGGTATGGTGGGCGGTGGTCCAAGTACAAGTATGGGGAGGCCTGGCAGATTGGCTACATCACACTGCCCCAGACACACCAGGGCAAGCGCTACCTGCTGACCATGGTGGAAGCCACCACTGGACGGTTGGAAACCTACCCTGTGTCTCATGCTACTGCCTGGAACACCATCCTGGGCCTTGAAAAGCAGGTCCTTTGGAGGCATGGTAGCCCTAGGAGGATTGAGTCAGACAATGGGACTCATTTCAAGAACAGCCTTAGCAACTCCTGGGCTAGTGAACATGGCATTGAGTGGGTGTACCATATCCCCTACCATGCACCAGCTGCAGGCAAAGTAGGAGAGGTACAGTGGGCTACTAAAAACCCAGCTGAAAGCTTTGGGTGGGGGATCTTTCAAAAATTGGGAGCAGCATTTAATAAAGGCCACCTGGTTAGTTAACACCTGAGGTTCCACCAACTGAGCAAGTCCTGCCCAGTCTGAGTCCCTGAATGTAATAGATGGAGATAAAGTCCCAGTGGTACGTGTCAGAGGTTTGTTAGGGAAGACTGTGTGGGTCAATTCTGCCTTGAGTACAGACAAACCCATTCGTGGTGTTGTCTTTGCTCAGGGACCAGGTTGCACATGGTGGATAATGCAAGGAGATGGAACAACACGATGTGTGCCTCAGGGAGATCTGATTGTGGGGTGAGAATGATGTGCAATATCACTGTTCGTTGGATGTTACTGCCATTGTCTGTACATTAAACCACATAGACATGAGATAGAAGGAAATGTGTAAGTGTTGAAGGTCTGGGCAAGTGGAAGATAGAGAAGGAGATGTGCAAGTGTCGAAGGTCTGAGCAAGTGATAGATGGAGCTTTGAGTGAGTAAGGTGAAAGGGGGGAATCCTGCAGCTCTGTAGTATAGGGCATGGATTCAGTGGTCCAGTGTGGGGATGTGATGAGGGCATGATGGGTATTGCTTGTAAATTTTGGGGGAGCAGATGGAAATTTTGTGTGAATAAATGCATGATGTGTGGTAGAATGTTGATGATATGGGGATAAGGGGTGGAATGTCCTAGGGTGACGTTATGATGCTTGTATCCCCATTCATGTGTTCTGGTAATGTTGGCTATTATGTTCCATACCTTTAAGACTGGCTCTGAAGAGGGAAAGTTTTGTTTTGGTTTTCTGATCAGCCTGGCAGGACACAGAGACTGCAGCTTTTGCTTTTTCTGCTTTTGCTTTTCGCTTTTCTCTCTCTCGCTCTTGCTTGCTTCGTTTCTGCTTGCTTTTGCTCATTAGCTAGTTTACCTAAACTGTCCACATTTCTTCCTGGACTGTTTCTCCTTTCCTTTTTCTGACCATTTTGAATCTGCTCCGGACTGGGACCTGGGAAACACCAAGAGTCTGCACCCTGTGGCCTGCAGCAGCTGCCCCAGTGCCGGAGGGACTGAGAAAAGAGTGACCACCCCCCAAGAGAGACTTTCTGTATTTGTCATCTCTTTTCAGAGTGTTGCCATCCGGTATTGTTCATTTTGTGTGCTGGGGGGTGCTGTGCCTATTAAATAAACAGGTTCTTTCCACTTCTCTCTGAGGAATCCTTCCTGAACAAGTTGGGGGGAGGGGCCGTGGGGGTTTGCTTACTGGAGGGGCCCTAATTTGGAAATTCTCCTCCTAATTTGCCCTAAACCAGGACAGACATATTTTCAAAATATGAATATATACTTGTTGCAAATATATTTACATCTTAATGAAATGGACTGTAAGGACATGGCTGTATGTGACTGGTAGAAGAAATGCAAGTGAAACATATTTTCATAAAGGTATATATATAAAAATATATATATAAATATATATAATGTATTCTTTTGATTACTTCAATAGTGTAAATAATAAATTGTATTTTATTTTCAAGTCAATTCAACAAATTTCAAGTTAAACAGAGAAAGAATGTATGTGGACATTTAATACAGAACATGTACATTAAACCAACAGTCTTATTTACTTCATTTATAAAAATGCATGACATATTCAGTATTGCTGAGCTGAGTTTTCTAACACCTTTTAATAACCTATAGTAACAATATCATGTTTCCTTCCAAAACAAATTTAACGACTGTGTACTTAAAGAACATTATTGTAATAAAGTCTGTGCACAGAACCGTTATACAGGAAACTCAAGAAAAATCAGATATTTTCTCAGTCTAAGCAATTAAACCACTGTCAGCAAGGGCAAAATGCTAACTGTTAAAGCTGAAGAGAGAATAAACAGTCAGAACATGATGCAGAGCTGTTTATACTGTTAGCTTAAGCTTCCCTGCTAAGATAGATCCATTTCTTTTTATGTGTTGTGGTAGATAGTGAGAGACTCAGATCTTACAAATTTATCTATTTGTAATTGTGAAAAACAGGTTCATTCTCCTGTGAAAATTTAAAAAGTTTAATAAAGGACATTGGAGACAAAGACAATAGAGCAGAGATTATTAAAGCCCAGTGCATCTTAGCACTCAGCCAAGAGCACACTGTTATCTTTGGAGATGGCCCTGAAACACATTTTTCTTTACATCAGCCTGCTGCATATTCAGAGCCATATGCATAGTAAATTTTTTCCCCAAATTAGTTTACATGTTCCAAGAATTGTTTAGCATATCTCGTCCTTGGATCTGCCTTTTTAGAGCATACTTATTCCCTTGGTTGTGGTTTTAGTCAATTCTTACCAGTTTTGGGGCCTTTAGTCCATTCTCCAGTTTTTGGGCCTTGGTCCACACTGTGAGTGCTGATAGTTGGCATATCTGTAGCAGGTGTCCTCATCCTATGTTTATTGGATATTATCCCATCCGAGCAGGCATTTTAACACAAGCGTAGCTATTTCACTACTATGTCTAAGCTTAATTAACAGCAGAAGTAAAAACTGTATCTTTATGACAAAGTTACTTTAACACTACACAAATAAATCAATTTTAATATTTGCGAAAAGCCAATATTATAATATGCATTTATAACAAAATACAGCTGAGCAAAACCACAAAAATATTAATGAATATTCATTGAGAACATTAATGGCAATTTGACTAGTTTTTATGATCCTTCCTAGCCCATTTCAAAGTATCCTTGAGAACTTTACATGTAGTGTCAAGAAAACATATGAAATGTTAAAGTCATAAGTGCTCTTACAGCTTACAAGGACAAAAGTCATACCAATTAAGTTTGCATGAAAGTATTTGTAATGCTTTAACGCTAGCTGGGTGCCAGGCACCCACTAGAGCTATTCTATCACTCCCTGCCACAACTGGACTGAGTCCAGGAGTTCAGATGAAGACAGGGTGAAACCACTCATCAATTCCCATAACAATTAAAATAAACTCACTTGGGGAAATTAATGAATTTATTACCAATAAAAATCAGAGCAAGATTAAGAGAAGTAAACAATTCTTAAAAACACCTTCCCGCCACCCTTTCTTCCTTCCTGGGTTCTACCACCTTTCTCCCAGCAGCTCAGGGAGAGAAGAAGTGGAAGTTATGGTCAGCTCATCACACGTTTTTGCTGCTGCATAGGTAGAGGAGTCTTGCCCCTGCTCGAGCATGGGGTCCCTCCCACAGGAGACAGTTCTCCACAAACTACAGTTCTTCATTAACTGCTCTAACATGGGTCTCTTTCCATAGGGTGCAGACTTTCAGGCACAGCCTGCTCCAGCATGGGTTCCTCTATCCATAGGTCTCCAGATCCCTGCCAGGAGCCTTTTTCAGCACAGGCTTCCAAGTTCACAGACTCCTCTCAGGCATCTACCTGGTCTGGTATGGGGCTCCTCCACAGGCTGCAGGTGGATCTCTGCATCCCCATGGATCTCCATGGGCTGCAGAGGAATCTTTGCTCTGGCACCTGGAGCACCTCTTCTCCCTCCTTTTCACTGACCTGGGTCTGCACAGCTGGTCCTCTTACATGTTCTTACTCTGCTCTTCTCTGGATGCAATTAGATGTGTGCAATAGCTTTTTTTTCTTCTCAAGAGGAATATCTGTGTATTTTCACAGAGGTGTTACAATCAACCCTGATTGCCTCAGACTTTGCCAGCAACAGGTCTGTCCTGTCCTGGAGCTGGCTGGCATTGGCTCTGTCAGATAAAGGGGAAGTTTCTAGCAGCTTCTCACAGAAATCACCTCTGCAGTCTCCTCTTCCCAATACCAAAAACTGCCCACACAAACCCAATACAATATGCAATACTTTTTTCTTAGGCAACCTGATTCACTTTGGAGAAACAGAAAAATTTCAGATGCACAGGACAAAAACCAGCTTACTGTTTCCCAAATATATTAATAGGTTTAAAAAAAAAAAGTCTGGTCTCTTTCTTTATTTGTTCCTATAAGACTTTCAGCTTGATACCTGAACTTTAGGTGATATATTAATAACATTATTAATTTATGATTCACATTTCGACCATGTGCTGGTTCTCCACTCTCCTTGTAATCACACTGAGTTATCATGTTTGCCAACTTCCCATAGATGAACAATTTTCCTCACAAGTGGATTTAGTTGTTTTCCTCTCTGTTTCAGGTGATTATCAATTCACTAGAGAGTCAGACACTTGCAATATGTTGCACATAACAATCTGTTTCAAGCAGGAAATAAACTATTAGGCTAATGAGTAAGAAAGGCGGAAGATAAATAAAGGGCCAATACCAAGATTTCAATGGCAGGTGTCCCAACCTGCAGCTGCACCTGCAAACTGCCGTGTAGAATTGAACAAAAATCAGATCAATCCTTCCTTTCAGCCCCTCAAAGAAATTAAGCAGGTACAGTCTGCTGCTCAGCAACTCATCAGATTGACAGCAACTTCTACATTGACATATTCCTCTGGTTTGACAACAGAAACATCTTCAAATAAATGTGTTTAATTATTGAGAATTTCAGATAATGCATTGGTAATGGTATTGAGGATTGTCTAAATTCATTAGAGTTAAGAAGTATCAAAATTTACTACCAAGACAAAATCTTTCAGGATAGACAAAGGGATAAACATAATTTTTAAGGTGCAATGTAGATTTTGCAGTAGCTGAAGTTTCCAAAATTTAGGCAATGCCACGCTTATCTCCTAATAGAAATTAGGAGGTGTAGAATCTAGGTGTCTAGAGTTGATTTCAGCAAGAGGAAAGCTACCAAGAACCAGCTTGTGAGCACTGTAGGCAATGGATTTGTTGAGAGCTCTCATGGCCTGACAGAAGGCCCACACAGTATCCATCTGTATGCATACTTTGAGATAAGAAATGCTGACTTAGAAATGCCATGAAATAGACCAGATATTGTTGAGAGAGAAATGGAGCTAGAAAAGAGTTTCAAAGGATAGACTTCCAAATAAGACAAGATATTTTGGAGAAATTGGGCTATGAAAGATGCATTGTAGGAGGACCCATGAGGGGTAGTTTTAGATGATTGGATTTAAGGCATCTACAGCACGATATGGCAAAAAGCTGATAGGCCAAGAAATGCTTATAGTGTATTGGAATTAGGAAATTGCCATCTTCTGATTGTGATGGTGTGAATTATAAAATCTGTATTGTCTCACTCTTCTCATGAGACTGAAAATGGAATAAAACTTTTTAAAACTCTCAGTTGCCCCGTCTCTGGGTCAGGAAAAGGGTATTGTCTGACAGAACACCAGTGACACCGAGATGTTAGAACCATCAAGTGTTCCTGTTCCACTTTTAAATAAAGGTTCTTTGACTGTGTAGACAAGACTCATAATGTAGGATTTTGCTAGTACTTAACTAATGAAAAATGCTCAAATATTTCACTACGAATTTTGCGTTCCCACTGTGTTTTCTGATCCTTAGTGACATAAATCACCCAATCAGACTACACAAAATACCAGATGATTTTTATAATTTGTGTAGTGAAAAAAGTAAATGTTTTTAATGAACCTGAAGGTCAAAATTATTCATTAAATATCTGTGAGTCTTTTCAATAAAAACACAATCAAATATTTTTCAGGTCATCTAACAATCCGTTAAATAGAAATTAATACATTTTTACAAATTACTGAATGAGTCATGAAAGGGCACTCCTGTGAAATGCTTGAAGCCTGTGGAAAGATAGTAGAGAATTGCTAATATGATTTAGCAGTGAATGTAGCTTTTAGCGCCCTAGTAGGTGGATAGCTAAAGCATTTCTCATTAGTCCTGGTTTTATGCCACTTCAATCACCAGCTTCAATACAATTTATTGTTTTGTGTACATGTATGAGAAGTGCCAGTTCAGGTGCAAGAAAAACTTTCAAGATGAGCTGAATGCATGCTGCTTAGATGTTTTTGCATTGTAAATATTCAGAAATGTTCTCATACCTGAACTTCTCTGTATTAGTTCAATACCGAGGAATTTGGGATAGAGTCTAAGTAAAGAAAAGCAACTACGAAAGGAAAGACAATAAAAGAAAAAAATAACATACCAGTGCTGAAATCAATACATTTCATCAAAAACATTCAAAAATAATATAATAATAAAATAAAATAAAATAAATAAAATAAAATAAAATAAAATAAAATAAAATAAAATAAAATAAAATAAAATAAAATAAAATAAAATAAAATTAATAAAAATAATATAATAATAAACATAAAAAACTACATCACCTTTGAGCAACAACAAAACAAGTAAGAACAGTTTGTTTCAGCTGCATGTGGTGGAGAGGGAAAGGACTCTATGTGGGGTCAGACTCGCTTCATGCGTAAATTCAAGATTTCAACTACCAGCCAAAATGCTCTTTCAGCTACTGGAATTTGTAGTTCAGGAAGGGCTCAGCAGAAATGAGCTAAATAAAGGCCGGAAAGCTCAAAAATGAGTTTCTTAAACTCACCATAGGAAATACAAAGCAGCTCTTTGTGCCTCAAATTTCACTTTTCCTTTCCTAGTCTCCAGTTTTACAATTTTTTTTTCTTTTTCTAAATGGATCTGTTCTTTTCTAAAAAAGGATTTACACATCAGGATTTGATCTGCAGTCTTCTCAATGTACTTCTCTCAGTACACTCTGGTTTTCTGGACCATGTGATGAGCAGGTCTTTTAAATTAGCTTCTGTATGGTTGTCCTGACTGAATCCTGCTACCACCCACTCCAGATAGGCATTGGGGACAAACCTTTCTGACACTGACGGTTCTGCACGTCAGAAAGGCAGAGATATAAAGTGACTAGGAACTTTAGGTCTAAGTACAATTTGGATGTTCTCCAGGTTAGGGAGATTGGAAGATAGAGTAAAATCAACAGTAAAAATCTGCTGTGAAATCTCTTTTTCTAGTATGGTGATGGAATCATTCCATATTTCTAAGATTAGGCCATTAAATTCAACTTTTGTTAATCAGCTTCCAAATCTAGTGCTAGCTCTTTCTTCAGATTTTTACACATTTACTTGATTCATACTTATTTTTTGCCATTTCACTTACACAAATCTGTGTTTTTCTTTTCCTTCTCTCTCTTTTTAAATTTATTTTTTAAATTTAATTTAAAAAAATTATCACGTTACTTGCTTCACATTGTTTCTTTGGGAAACAATTAAATATGTATTAAAATTTTGATAGAAGGAAAGATAAAATAATTAATGTTATACTGATTGTTTTGGTAGATCTGTCATGGTTCGATGCTGGCTCAATGCCAGTGCCTCCAAGAAAATACATTCTCCTTGGTGTCTGCTGCGAGATGTGATCAGAAATAGAGCAAAGCAGACTCTAACTTAGGAATAAAGAAGAGAAAACTTTATTAACTTACAACTATATGTAAAAAGAAACACACAGAAAGAATGAAAACCTTCCAAAAACATTTCTTCCTCCTCCCCCACCAAATTTTTAGTACATCCATCCCTCAAATCACCAACTCTTAGTCCATCACCACACTTTAGATAATCAATTCTCAGTTCATCAAGGGGTGAGGAGTCCCTCTTGTGCTATAGGCTTCCCCTGGAAACACAGTTGAGACTTCTTGTGTTTCCAGTCACACGTAGCACCTCCTGGAGATCATTGCTATCGTGACATCTTCCTTCCATGCTCAGTGCTCTCACCATTGCTCACAGGCTAGGTCTGCTTCTAGGGTTTTCCTTTTAAGGGTGCTTTGTCTGGTTCCAAAAAAGCGCACAATCTCTCACTTTCGGGACACCTGTCCCCCCCAGATTTCACCTCCTGGGGCCGAGGGGTCTCAAAAACAGAGACCTTATCTTCCACTGAAGATCGAGGGCACCAACCACCCTCCTCACCTGTTGTCTCTGTTCACGCACTCCTTCACATAACATCACTGCACTCCCTTGGCTCTGAGCCATTGCCTCCCCCTAAATGCAGTCTCTGTGTCACAGGAAAAAAAATGGTTCCATCCATGGCTATACAAGAAAAGTCCAGCTAAAGGCCAGTCCATCATCTCCTCTCACCCAAGATTCTTCTCCACTTCTCTCGTGGCCCATTTCCTCTTATCTCATCTCATCTCTTATCTCTCTTCTCATTCAGCTCCAGGAGGATTAGCATTTGTAAGGTTTCTACCATGCAAGAAAAGGGTTAAAAATCTCAGTCTCTGCCTGTCTAGAACTCCCATTCTGCCCTGCCAGGCACCTTCTCGCTGCACCCCCCCCTTCTCCTTCTCAGCCAGCCGCTATCAAATTCAGACACCGTCTCTCTCTCTCTCTCTGGATGGGGTGGGGGGAGGGGAGGGGGGGTGCTGCTCGATGCTTCTTGGTGCTACTCTACCTTCCTGTCCTCAAGGGCCTCTTCACCTCCCCTCTCTGTCCAAGGCCCTACCTCACCCAGCCGCATAACTTCCCCTTCCCCACCCGGCCGGCAGCCACTGGGCAGGGGAGAGTTCTGACTTGTTTCCCCGCTGGAACCCAAGAGAGAGATTTCCTGGGAATTCTCTGCTTTTAACCCCTGTGTTCTCAGAGGTTTATCCATGTCCTCAGTGGCCACGCCAGGTGCCAATATTCAAATCTGAGCCCCCATTGGTTTGACCACAGCATCCCAAAAAACTCCCTCTCAAACCACGACAAGACCTATTGGCAAAACTTTTCTGAAAAACATATTTCAAATGCAAATATACAGCAGTGAGACTGCAGATTAATTTTCTAAAAAAACTGCTGCAAACCCACTCATCACAGAGGGTAATTTTTCTACATCACTGTGTGTGTATAGTGGCAAGAGCCACTATTTATTAAGCACCTCTCCTTTTGAAAAATGGGTAAAGAAAAATGTAGATAGAGAAAGTGGCTGATTTATGTTCCATCAAATGCCTTGTGTTTTGCTACATCCCTATGCATTGCCAAGAAAAAAACCCAAACCAAAACATGCTTCTTCTCCATCAGGCTTTAATTAATGGAAAACCTCTATGAAATATGTACATTAACATGGAAAATAAGCGAGACCACTGATTAGCCATATAATGATTCATTTCCAGGCCGAAAATACTAGCAGAATCTTTTTTTTTTTAATGCATAGTACATATTGTATATACCTTTTTCAATGTACAATATTATGACAATACAGATCATTAAGCTAACTCTAAAATCAAGGGAGTATATTATTGTACAGTTATCAGAGAATGACCCACTGCAGAAGGGCATTAATACCAATATTCTCCAGGACTGTAAACTATCTTGTGACTACAATCAGTTTTACTTTCTAGAGCACAATGTTTAAAATAAACAAATCTGTGTTTTGTGGGCTGCTGTTTTTCTAGATATAAAAGGTCCTGATGATGGGGATAAATTGGGTATTTGTATAAAATTGAAATGCTAGAGTTGGCAGCTCCCACACATGTCTTCCAGGATGACTCAAAGAGCAGTCTCCAAGGACTTAACTCTAGAAACACAGCCACAGCATACCCCAGAGAGGCTCCAGGAGTTCTTATTTGGACTATGCATACCTCAGAGAGGCTCCAGGAGTCCTTATTTTGGCCAGTCAGTACCCCTGACGGGCAAAGGCTTTTGCCTACAATCTATGTTTAGGGTACAGTATCTGTACCCTAAACAGGTAGGTTTAGGGTACAGATACTAAGCCTTGTGTTTATCTCCATTGTGCAGACTAGAGCTAGCCACTAGTGATCTAGGTTTGGCGCTAGCCACTTCCTGAGAGCCTTTGCCACTCCACCGAATGACAAAACAGTGGTAGGGTACAGTTTACCCTACCACTTTACCAGGTTTGTCCTGGGAACTATTTTGTTAGCAGGACCTTTTGCAATTGTGGATTTGGTTTAGAGAAGTGATAAAAATAGGGACTGAAAAAATGCATACAGAAAAGAATTTCCTGTGGCCTTCATACAAATGTTGTTATGGAGAACAGCACAGAGAATTCATAATAATTTCAGTGTTTCCTCCGTAAGTCTATAGATATGCTTGTTTCCAGCCTGAAGAAAAGATGCTTGAAGAGGATTTAAACACCCTGTCTTCTAAATAGAATGTTAATGGGAATAAGAATTACACTGAAGTATTTGTCTGAATGGTATGGTTGGTGAGGATTCTGGTCAAACTATCCAACAGATATTTACAACTCAAAAGCTTCCTAACATCATCTCTGTTACAGTGCAACTCTTCTTTATACAGCCGTTAAAGTCTGTAGATCTATGGTTCCTATCAGGCTAGCTTAGTGCTACCAGTCCAGAAACCTCCAGCACACAAAACAATAGAAGTGTGGTGATGGTTTAAAATAAACTGAATTTAGTCTCCAAGGAAATAACATGAGAACTCACTGGTTTAATAAATAAGAAAATGAGAAATGCAGCTGATTTCTATGTTATTGCATTTTACATTGTCCCTTCAGTCTCTTCAGTCTGCAACGGCATGCAGCAGAATTAATTTTTGATGCTTTGCAGAATATAAGACATGAATATGATTTGAAGAACTTAAAGAAATTCTGAGGCTCAGTATAAAAAACTGTGATTTTCAAAAGGAAATACTCGAAGAAACAAAAAAATTCTGGCAAAACACTGAGCAAATTAAGGTGCGCTAAAGCAAATACTCATGTTTAATTCTCACAACTGAGAGTTTCTTACTGAAGTTAGATAAAATTCTTTCCCTTTACTTGGTAAAGATAATTTTTTTTGTAATTACAGCTTTGTTTCCAAGATAACTTGTCAATCATAGATAGCCATATACTTACCCTATTATTATAATTATTCTAATTATAAAAATGCCTTTTCCTGACTATTTGATAAAAAGATACTACAGCCAATCACAATTTCAGCAACTGGTGGTACTTTGAATATTCCCAGATTCCTTTCCTCAGATCACATATTCTTTTGTGATGGGTTTCTATCAGCCTTCAAGTTGCCAACTTTTCCTTTTTAAGAGGATCATAATTCCTTCTAAAAGCCGGACCTTGCATTAGAGAATGGAAGTGTTTGAAGTATTAGCAATATTACCTAATGTTTTATGTATCATGGGAAAGTGGACTGGCCCAGTGGAATTAGTAACATGGGGAAGAGGATATGCATGTGTTTTAACAGAAAATGGCCCTGGATGGGTCTCTGCCCGTTGTGTTAAACCTTTTTTGGAGCACACAGAAAAGGACAGGATGGGTGGTTCTACAGTGGAAGAAAAATGAGTAGTTAATTGCATTGGTTATTAAGTGGATGGAAGCATAGACCCTCAAGGAATGTGTGGTAAAGATGGTAATTCAAGACAGAGTAAAGGTAGTTATAGGCTTATGCAGAAAATCCAAAATTTAAGTTAGTGGATGTTACTTTTGCTTCTTTTCTTTGAATTCTCTTACAGAGAGGTGGGTAGTACTGTAGAAATGTGGTAGGTAGAAATGTGTCTTGTACCATTTCCTTTTGCAGGGCACTGAAGGCCCCAAAATAGGGGAATTTGATGTACCTAAGGGAGAAGTGTTGCCTTTGCATAGGGGTTGAATTAGTAGCTGGTCCACACTTTGAGTGGAACTAAGTTGGTTGGGCAACCAACTAGGTTGGTTGATCATTATGATAGCAGCAACCAATTGTAAAGTTAAGTGGATGCTACTTGGTTCTAAGTGGTGACTAGCCAGATGACTTGGTCTCTGATTCTGTGTAGGACAAAATTATTTGATTAGAGGTGAAGGTGTCATTCTGCTACGAATGTGTCATCTGGAAATTGTGAGGTCTGTAACGGTATTTGAAGATCTGTTTTTATGTGCCTTGTTTGTATATGAATGTTAAGATTGTGAGGGTGAGTGTGTTGTGGAGTTGGTAGAAGTTGGTTATCTGTAAGTGAATGAAGAATGGGTCTTCCATCTGCTTGGATTTTTGCAAGGGCCCTGCAGAAGTCCTTAGCAGTTGTATTTGCGGGACAAATACAAAAAGGGAGAATTGTAGAAGAGACATTCTGTGCTGTTCTTGTGAGCCAGCAAAGGCCTCCTGAAGATAAAGGAAAGCTCCCTATCTCTCCTGAGGAAGACACCAAGGTTGTCACCATGGAGACGTGATGAAGGACAGAAAGTTAAGAGGTACAGACTCTAGCTGGCTCACAGAATGACGTGGTCACCCACTGAGAACTTTGTTTCTTTCCTGTAACCGATGGGCAGTGAATGTGTATGTAAAGTAAATGTAAATATCTTGAAAGAGTATAAAAGGAACATGTTGCTGTAATAAATCTCTCTTGCACCCTTCTGATGCAGTTGTGGTACTTTGTGCTGTGTCATGCTCTATAAAGACAGGAGACAGCTCTCCCTGAACTACTCCAGCATGGTCGAATCTCATGAGCAGCAATTCTCTCAAAATTGCTGGAACATGAGTCCCTCCCACAGGTACACAGTCCTCCCAAAACTGCTGTGGCAGTCATTCTTCCACGAAGTGTGGTCCTCCAAGGACAGGTTGCTCCAGCCCGGAAGCAAGGGCCCTCTTTCTGCCCCAGCTCTCCCACTGAATTACAGCCTTGTCCAAGCATCCACCCACTCCAGCCTTAGCACCTCCGACATCGGCTGAGAGTGGATCTCTACATTCCCTGTGGATCCATCGGTTGCACAGGGACAACGTGCTTCACCATGGTCATCACCACGGCCTGCAGGGAAATCTTGGCTCTGCCACCCCTCCCTCTCCTTCTCCACTGACTTTGGTGTCACCATGTTGTTTTCTCTCATATGAAAAGGAGGTTATCACCTCCTCCTCTTCTCTGTCTAGAAGAGAACTGTGTGTACTTTGTTTTCACATATGTCATCACAGAGGCGTTACCAACCTCTCTAATTAGCCCAGCTTTGCCCAGCAACATGTCCATCTTCTGAGCCACCAGGGATTGGCTCTGCCAGACATGGTGGAAGCATCTGTGAGATGTTGCTGTGAGCAGCATCTCACAGAAGCCACCACTGTGACCTCCCCACTACCAAAAACCAAGCT